>NW_011478602.1:0-1525 GCF_000754665.1 Bison bison bison | reverse complement strand
GAGGGGACACAGGTATACCTATGTCCAATTCATGTTGATGTATGGCAAAAATCACCACAATATTGTAAAGTTATGATCCTTCAATTAAAAATAAATAAGTAAATATAAAAGAGATGTGGTACATGTATACAATGGAATATTACTTGGCCATAGAAAGAACACATTTGAGTCAGTTCTAATGAGGTAGATGAACCTTGAATCTATCATACAGAGTGAAGAAAGTCAGAAAAAAACGAATATTGCATACTAACACATATATGTGGAATCTAGAAAGATGGTACTAATGATTTGAACCTATTTGCAGAGCAGCACTGGAGACACAGACACAGAGAACAGACTTGTGGACACAGTTTGGGAAGGAGAGGTTGGGATGAATAGAGAAAGTAGCTTTGCAACATATACATTACCATATGTAAAATAGATAGCCAGTGGGAATTTGCTGTACCATGCAGGGAGCTCAAACCGAGTACTCTGTGACAACCTAGAGGGCTGTGATGGAGTGGGAGATGGGAGGGAGGTTTAAGAGGGAGGGGTATATGTATGCCTATGGCTTATTCATGTTGATGTTTGGCAGATACCAACATAATATAAAGCAATTATCCTCCAATCTAAAAAAATTAAATTTAACACAGAAGGATTTCATAATATTGATGAAAGGGTGAACTCTTAAAACAAATATTCACTGCTTCAACTTTGTCATTAACATAAACAGAAATATCACCTAACTTTCACAGTGAAATTTCATTCTTTTCTTAATTGCAAACATAGCTTGCTACAGTATAAGAACTCGTCAAAAATCAATGACAGCATTTTCTGAAAGTCAATTAGTTACAAGGAATTTACTGTAAAAAGTAATGCCTATTTTATTATTATTTGTAAATTATGTGCTACATATATCTAGTATCAGTAATATACATGTATCATAAAGTTCATATTTATTAAAATATTCTATATCGTTTATCTACATATTTCATGCCTGATTTTTCCCACACAGCCAGAGTTGTTAAACACTTACCAGCATACCACTATCTAATCATTTCATCTTTTCATTATTTTTCATTCAATGTACCTAAAAATTTAGACTTTGGTATACAGATGCAGAAAAGAGTAAACACAAATTCTTGGCATCTAAAAAAGGCATAATATCCACAGGTAATGAGAATCCTATTTGTTTTGACATGTGACAAAGGCAAAGGTAATCATGTTCTTTTTGCTTATCTATGAAGTATAATATAACCAAAATTTGAGGAGAAAGGAACATAATGACATTGTACACAACTCCAAAGGTAGCCCCTTTGGATCTTTAAGGAAAGATATAAGCATCTGAATGCAGTTCCAAAGAATAGCAAGAAGAGATAAGAAAGGCTTCTTCAGCAATCAATGCAAAGAAATAGAGGAAAACAACAGAATGGGAAAGACTAGAGATCTCTTCAAGAAAATTAGAGATACCAAGGGAACATTTCATACAAAGATGGGCTCGATAAAGGACAGAAATGGTATGGACTTAACAGAAGCAGAAGATATT
>NW_011478601.1:9941-10407 GCF_000754665.1 Bison bison bison | reverse complement strand
ATCAGCCATGTGAACAGTGCATGTTCAGCCACGATATCAGTGCATGATAGCCACGTGATCAGTGCATGATCAGTTACGTGAGCAGTGTTTGATCAAACACGTGAACAGTGCATGCTCAGTCACGTGATCAGGGCCTGCTGAGCTGCGTGATTACTGTCTGCTAATCTGCTTGACAATCGCCAGCTGAGCTGCACGATTCCTGCCTGTCATCTGCTTGACAATTGCCAGCTGTGCTGCGTAATTCCTGCCTGCTCTGCTGCTTGATTATTGCCAGCTGAGCAGCATGATTCCTCACAGCTGAGTTCCATGATAATTGCCTGCTGACTGTTTGATTCATGCCTACTCAGCTCTTTGTTTATTGCCTCCAGAGGCACATGATCAGTGTATGATAGCAAATATGATCAGCCCATGATCAGTCACCTGATCAGCGCCATTAAGTCACGTGATCACTACGTGATAGTCATGT
>NW_011478601.1:4380-6245 GCF_000754665.1 Bison bison bison | reverse complement strand
AGGTTTACGCGGAAGACCAATCAAACTTCAAGACAAGAAGTTTGCACCACTTACGTAGGCCGCAGGTGCCCTCTCGAATAGCGAAAGGTGCCTCACCCTAGACACCTTCTCGAGTGGGTCTTAGCAGCCCAGGCATAATTAGGAAGCGTGGTGGGTTCCGCGCTCCAGATGGAGACTCAGCTGGAAGTTAAAGGGAAGAATGACAAGGAACTTTATGAATTGGAGCTGTAAGTTAACTCTTTGACAGAGAGAGCGAGATGGTGGTGGGGGACAGCCCCCAGTGAAATCAGAGGTGAGAGCACAAAGCAATAAAGTAGGCAGACTCTGGTTATTTTGGGGGGGGGACATGCTCGAGAATATCCGGGTGGACTCCTGAGGCTCGGTCCCGCATTTGCGTATGCCGAGCCTCCTTCCTCATGACCTTTGTCCAGAGTGGAATGCCTCACCGGCTCCGGGCACATGGTCAGTGCATGCTCAGTCACGATATCAGTGCCTGCTCAGCCACGTGATCACTGACTGCACAGTCACGTGATCAGCGCCTCTCAGTCACGTGATCACCGTATGATAAACCCGTGATCAGTGAACGATCAGCCACGTGATCACTGCATGCCCAGTCAGGTGGTCAGTTCCTGATCAGCCACGGGATCAGTGCGTGCACAGTCCCATGATCAGCGCCTGTCAGTCACTGATCACTGCCTGATTAAACACGGGATCAGTGCATGATCAGCCACGGGATCACTGACTGCACAGTCACGTGATCGGTGCCTCTAAGTCACGTGATCACCGTATGATAAACACGTGATCAGTGCCCGATCTGCCACGTCATCAGTGCCTGTGCAGTCACCTGATCAGTGCATGCTCAGTCACGTGATCTGTACTTGATCAGCCATGTGATCAGTGCCTGCAGAGTCACGTGATCAGGGCCTGCTGAGATGCGTGATTCCTGTCGGCTCATCTGCTTGACAATTGCTAGCTGAGCTGCATGATTCCTGCCTGGTCACCTGCTTGATTATTGCCAGTTGAGCAGCATGAGTCGTCACTGCTCAGCTCCATGCTTATAGCCTGCTGATTGCGTAGTTCGTGTCTGCTCAGCTCTTTGAATATTGCCTCCTGAGGTCCCTGTTCGGGCGCCACCTTCCGGGGAACAGCCCCAGCTGATCCAGGATATTCGAAGGAGAGATGGCCTAGGCGACTATTTATATGCTCATCAAAGATATCAAGAATAATAGTATGAGGATAGCTCAGTAGGAATATTCGGGGGAGAAAAGAGACTGAGTTGCTTGGTTTACACCGGAGACCAATCAAACTTCAAGACAAGAAGTTTGCACCATTACGTAGGCCGCAGGCGCCCTCTCGAAGAGCAGAAGGTGCCTCACCCTAGACACCTTCTCGAGTGGGTCTTAGCAGCCCAGGCATAATTAGGAACCTTGGTGGGTTCCGAGCTCCAGATGGAGACTCGGCTGCAAGTTACAGAGAAGAATGACAAGGAACTTTATGAATTCGAGCTGTAAGTTAACTCTTTGACAGAGAGAGCGAGATGGTGGTGGGGGACAGCACCCAGTGAAATCAGAGGTGAGAGCACAAAGCAATAAAGTAGGCAGACTCTGGTTATTTTGGGGGGGGAGATGCTCGAGAATTTCCGGGTGGATTCCTGGGGCTCGGTCCCGCATTTGCGTATGCCGAGCCTCCTTCCTCATGACCTTTGTCCAGAGTGGAATGCCTCACCGTCTCCGGGCACATGGTCAGTGCATGCTCAGTCACGATATCAGTGCACGATCAGCCACGTGATCACTGACTGCACAGTCACGTGATCGGCGCCTCTCAGTCACGTGATCACCGCATGATAAACACGTGATCAGTGGGTG
>NW_011478601.1:0-1245 GCF_000754665.1 Bison bison bison | reverse complement strand
CAGTGCCTGCAGAGTCACGTGATCAGGGCCTGCTGAGCTGCGTGATTCCTGTCGGCTCATCTGCTTGGCAATTGCCAGCTGAGCTGCGTGATTCCTGCCTGGTCACCTGCTTGATTACTGCCAGTTGAGCAGCATGATTCGTCACTGCTCAGCTCCATGCTTATAGCCTGCTGATTTCGTGGTTCGTGTCTGGTCAGCTCTTTGAGTATTGCCTCCTGAGGTCCCTGTTCGGGCGCCACCTGCCGGGGACCAGCGCCAGCTGATCCAGGGTATTCGAAGGAGAGATGGCCTAGGCGACTATTTATATGCTCATCAGAGATATCAAGAATAATAGTATGAGGATAGCTCAGTAGGAAAATTCGGTGGAGAAAAGAGACTGAGTATCTTGGTTTACGCGGGAGACCAATCAAACTTCAAGACAAGAAGTTTACACCATTACGTAGGCCGCAGGCGCCCTCTCGAAGAGCGGAAGGTGCCTCACCCTAGACACCTTCTCGAGTGGGTCTTAGCAGCCCAGGCATAATTAGGAAGCTTGGTGGGTTCTGCGCTCCAGATGGAGACTTGGCTGCAAGTTGCAGGGAAGAATGACAAGGAACTTTATGAATTGGAGCTGTAAGTTAACTCTTTGACAGAGAGAGCGAGATGGTGGTGGGGGACAGCCCCCAGTGAAATCAGAGGAGATAGCACAAAGAAATAAAGTAGGCAGACTCTGGTTATTTTGGGAGGGGACATGCTCGAGAATATCCGGGTGGACTCCTGAGGCTCGGTCCCGCATTTGCGTATGCCGAGCCTCCTTCCTCATGACCTTTCTCCAGAGTGGAATGCCTCACCGTCTCCGGGCACATGGTCAGTGCATGCTCAGTCACGATATCAGAGCACGATCAGCCACGTGATCACTGACTGCAGAGTCAAGTGATCAGCGCCTCTCAGTCACGTGATCACCGTATGATAAACACGTTATCAGTGAAGGATCAGCCACGTGATCACTGCATGGGCAGTCAGGTGGTCAGTTCCTGATCAGCCACGGGATCAGTGCGTGCACAGTCCCATGATCAGCGCCTGTCAGTCACTGATCACTGCCTGATTAAACCCGGGATCAGTGCATGATCAGCCACGTGATCACTGACTGCACAGTCACGTGATCGGCGCCTCTCAGTCACGTGATCACCGTATGATAAACACGTGATCAGTGCCCGATCAGGCACGTCATCAGTGCATGCGCAGTCACCTGATCAGTGCATGCTC
>NW_011478600.1:26075-27032 GCF_000754665.1 Bison bison bison | reverse complement strand
GTCTATGGGTTCACACAGAGTCGGACACGACTGACGCGACTTAGCAGCAGCAGTATACCCACTCCAGCTTTCCTTTGGTTACTGTTTACATAGAATACTTTTTCTGTTCTTTTACTCTCAAAGTGTTTGTCTCTGAATCTATGGTGTCTTTTGTAGACAAGCATATAGTTGTGTCTCATGATTTTTTTTTCCAATTCATTCCTCAAATCTCTGTCTTTTAATAGCAGTGTTTAATACAATTACACTTAATTATTTATTAGGCAGGATTTACACCTGCTAAACCTCATAGTTTGTTGTTGCTGCTGTTTATTCTTGTCTTTGTTATTTGCTTGTTTAGTGAGTTTTTAAAAACTAATTCTAAATGCTTGGGAATATGTTGAAGCTTTTCAAAACCTCCAGTGGATATTTCATTTCTTTACTTCTTTTTTTAAGCTCTTTGGTTAGCTCATTGTTTGCCACAGTTGTTACCACCAACTCAGCCAGCCTTGATGTTCGGCATTTGTCTCTGATTATTTTCTACAAACTCCCCCAGGGAAAAAGCTATTCACACTGGCAAGCTCTGAGTCAGGTTAAATAAACATAGTCTTGAAAATGGAGTCTTTCAGGGAATCCTTAGACAGGTCGAACAGTAACAGTTCTTTGAGAAAGGGGCTTTAAAGGAGATCCAACCCCTTTCTGTCTCCTCCAGTGATTACCAATCTGCACGTTTTTACCATCATTGCAGATTGTTGGTTTTCATGGTAACTATGGAGCTGGGAGGGGATGATGGGCAATAGGGCAAGTTTAAATATCATAAAGCTTTGAATAAATCCTCTTCAGATTGATACAAGCATTTGTTTAATTTCTAGAGTTCTAAAAATGTTTATTCTGACCATCTTTTGGCCAATTTTATAATTTATTTCATGGAGGAGAGGATTTTAGGAGTCCCTCACTTCATCATTTACTCTGACATTACTC
>NW_011478600.1:21839-24078 GCF_000754665.1 Bison bison bison | reverse complement strand
GATTCCTTCTACTGCCCTGCAAGCCTCCAGCTGTTATTTTCCTGATCAGGTCAAACTCTTTTGGTAGTTATAAAAACAAAAAATACTTTGTTTTTAATAGAAAGGTAAAGATAGAGTGGAATAGAGCCAACGTATTTGGCTCCATCTAAGGCAAATAATCTGGCTTCCCTGATAGCTCAGTTGGTAAAGAATCCACCTGCAATGTGGGAGATGTGGGTTCGATCCCTGGGTTGGGAAGATCCCCTGGAGAAGGGAAAGGCTCCCCCACTCCGACATTCTGGCCTGGAGAATTCCATGGACTGTATAGGCCTTGGGGTCACAAAGAGTTGGACACGACTGAGTGACTTTCACTTTCATGGCAAATAATTCAGAGCAAAATGACTTTTTAAACTTCAGTGTTGAAGGAGGTTCACCCTAGAACATCAGGGATGTAAAATAATTTTCAACTAATTACAAGTAGTGCTGATGTTTTAAGACTTAACTGAATATTTTAGTCTTTGATGACAAACAAGTCATTAATTTCACACTTTGTTTCATCCATTAATCTTGGCTCTTTCCAACCTGCATGCCTTTCAAATACATCATTTCCTTTACTTGGTATTCTCTACCTGTGCTTTGTTAACATAGTAAAGTTCTTTTTCCATAAAGATTATTCCTTAATTACTCCTTAATTCTTTCATTTTAAGAGTTTAACAACATTCGCAAGTTGTATTTCTCTTACTATACAGTTTACTTTGTTGTTTTTCAATCATTAAGTCATGTCCGACTCTTTATGACCCCATGGACTGCTGCACACCAGGGTCTCCTCCACTATCTTCTGGAGTTTGCTCAAATTCATGCCCATCGAGTCAGTGATGCTATCTAACCATCTCATCTCTGCCTCCCCCTCCTCTCTTTGCCTTCCATCTTTTCCAGCGTCCTAACATCCCATTATTTTGTCTTCTGGTGATATTATATAAAAACTGTTATTTTGCCCCGTTCATTATACATATTCTCCTAGGTTCTTTTTTTTTTTTTTTTAATTTACTCATTGACTCCTCTCTTTTTCTCTTTCTCTTTCAATATTTAGTGAATGCCTATGAGGGCCAGCCATTGTGCTAGTTATTTTGCACACTTTGTTTCATTTACATGTCCCAGCATACCTGTAAGTCTATTTTACTGTGAGCTAAACTGAAGTCCAAAGAAATCAAGTTACTTGTTCCAAGTCCCTTCTAGTAAGCAGGGATTTAAATAAAATCTGTAGAATTACAATGCCTTATTTTTTCTCTACTATACTATACTGGCTCCTTTCTCTGTAGTTTCCAGTGATTTTTCTGAGTGTCCCATGTCAATCTTTTGGTAACTTTGTGGGGCTTTCCTAGAGTCAGAAAGGATTTTCAGCTTCTTAGTGCTCTGAGTCCATCACAGGGTGACTTCCTAAAGGGAAGTAACTCAAAACAATGTTTGGGAGAGACTTGGAGAAGGTGGCTATGAAATAATTGGGATACAAGCTCACATCTTCCCTGCTGCAACCAGGAATGCTTCCACCATCACAGGCAATGTTGAGCCCAGTGAGGCAGCACTTGGTGGGGCGTGGGGGATGGTAATGGCCTCTCCAGCTTTTCTTGAAGCTGTCACATAGCTCAGTAGGTCTTTTGTGGGGCCCAGGATAGGGTTTTTATTTCTATAAACCTTTTATTTTTTTTCTTTTCTTTTTGTCTCTTTTTCCTTCTCCTAGTTCCTGCCTCTTCCCTGACCCCTTCCACTTCTCTTCCTCTTCCTCCCTTTCTTCCTTCTCCTCCTCTCTCTTCTTCTTCCTTTCTTCCTTTTGTTTCCCCTCCTCCTCTCCCTCTCCTTCTCCCCCCCATCATTAATTTTGTCAAGAGGCATGTAAGTGTTTTGATACAGTATACACTATAATCTTGATAATTATCAATAGTTTTTTTTTTAAGTTTTAGTAAATCAAATCAGAATAGCACTCATAAGCTTTTAGTAAATCAAATCAGAATAGCACTCATAAAGGGAGTATAATGAAGGTGTGCTTGAGCTGCAGATTAACTTTCAGTTTTCAAATTTGATCTTAGGTGACCTTTATTTCTAAAACTATATAGTAAGAAAACTCTGAGGTATTTTATTAAAATGCTTTATTGTAGAGCACTTGATAAATAAATAACATTAAGCACAGTCCTTGAGTGCTGCACAATAAAGATTTCAGCAGTAACTTCAACCTTGATCAGCACTTCCCACGTTCCATTTGATT
>NW_011478600.1:21180-21394 GCF_000754665.1 Bison bison bison | reverse complement strand
GGACAGAGGTTCCTGACATTGTACAGGAGGCAGGGATGAAGACCATCCCCAAGAAAAAGAAATGCAAAAAGGGAAAATGGTTGTTTGAGGAGGCCTTATAAGTAGCTGAGAAAAGAAAAGAAGTGAAACACAAAGGAGAAAGGAAGTACACCCATGTGAGTGCAAGGTTCCAAAGAATAGCAAGGTAAGATAAGAAAGCCTTTCTACATGATCA
>NW_011478600.1:18684-21080 GCF_000754665.1 Bison bison bison | reverse complement strand
GGGAAGATCCCCCAGAGAAGAGCATGGCAACCCACTCCAGTATTCTTGCTTGGAGAATCCCATGGACAGAGGAGCCTGGCAGGCTAGTGGCCACAGGGTCACAAAGAGTTGGACACAACTGAAGCGACTGAGCACACATGCACATGCTATGTCCATAACTAGTAAATGACATTGCTGGGACTCATAATGCAGTCCCTCTGATTTCTAAGTTCCTGTTCTTGCCACCACACCATATTTCTTTGCCAACTAAGAAATAGCTAAGAAAGGTAATAGAAGCTTCATAGTCTATGCCTATAGTCTCTTAAACTCTGGGCTGAGAATTAATTTATTGGGAGATTATTGAATTCTCCTCATTGTGCTCCCCCATCATTTTATATATGAAGAAATTGAGTCTTAATAGAAAGCACTGACTTGCCCAGCACTTCACAGTGAGCCTTTGTAGTCAAGCCATGACTTACACCTCCTTGCCTCATTCCAGAATTCTCTCATCCTCTTTTGTATTATTGCTATTTCATGTGTATTCATTTTATCTCCCACTAGATTGCAAGCTCATAAAAGGCAAGTGTTATGTTTTTTTTTTTCTCTTCTACAGACTCAGCACAGGGCTTGACTATTGGGTTTTCAGTAGACATTTATTAGTAGACTAACTTGTTGTTGTTCAGTCACTCAGTCGTGTCCAACTCTTTGTGACCCCCATAGACTGCAGCACGCCAGGCTTCCTTGTCCTTTACCACCTCCCAGAGTTTGCTCAAACCCATGTCCACTGAGTCAGTGATGCCAATAGTATTATAAAGTTATTGACTAGTTTATTTTGTCAACAGCAGGAGTACCGTCTCTGGCCTTATTAGAGTAGCAGCTTCTCTAATTACACAATATGGTGAACAGGCAACACACCCTTTGTGAGTGGTGACTCAATAAACTGGGAACTAGGATGTGCTTGGGGGCACCTCGTATTGATTTCCTCTCTGACCAAGCCCCTTGTGTAAGTAGGGATACCGAAGCCCAGAGAGTATAAATGATTTATCGCAAGGCAACAGGGAAGTTTATAACAGAGGTTTGACTATTTTAAGTATTATTTATTTAAATTAAACAATACATGCACATGATTCAAAACTGTTAAATCACAAAAGGTTAAAGAGTGAAAAATAATTCCAACTCCCCATCATTCAGGCATGCAGTTCTCTTCTTCAGAGGCAACCAATGATTTTTAGTTTCTCGTATACATAATATATTAATTTATAGGCATATAAAAAATGTGTCAATTTTCCCCAGAGAATTTGTGTTCTGTGTTGTTTTGCATCTTTTTCCCACTTTAATATGTATCTTGGAGATTGTTCTACTTGGTGTATACAAAACTGCTTCATTTTTAAATGGCTGCATTATACAACTCTACCTACTGATGATCATTCATCTTGTTTCCAGTCTTCTGCTATTATAAACAATGTTGCAGAGAATATTCTTGTATATATGTCATGTCACACATGTATGTGCTGGGTTAAAGCACATATACATTCTAATTTTGAAAGCTTAAGTCAAATTATCCTCCACAAAGATTGTAAGATTATGCAAAATGTGAATTTGATAAAATTTTTAAATGAAATAATTACTGTTAATTTTACAAAATAATTATTATCTTGACTTTACAGCACTATTCAATACCAAGTTTCTTTAAATAATCAATCCCCACTGTATACTCAAATGAGAATTCGGTTTAAAGAAATGTGATTTATACACTACTGTCCAGGAAAACTTCTATTGGGTAAAGCATGTGAAGATAGCAATGTTTCTAAAATGCAATTGAGGCTATATAAACTGTACTTTTAATCATTTTACCAGGCCCCAGAGATGTGCTCAGATGAAAGTAAATGGAGAAAAGGACAAGGGGATCAGACTCAAGTAGAAGAAAGTAAAGCTACCATGAAGGCAGGACTGGTATTGTGCCAATAAACTAGATTTCTGACTGTGAGGGAGCAGAGGCAGTGGGAAGCCTTTATATTTGTAGTGTTCATTAATATTTCATAGTATGGACACTCATCATAACAAACATCATCTTCCAACAACACAATAGAAGACTCTACACATGGACATCACCAGATGGTCAATATCAGAATCAGATTGATTATATTCTTTGTAGGCAAGATGAAAAAGCTCTATACAGTCAGCAAAAACAAGACTGGGAGCTAACTGTGGCTCAAATCATGAACTCTTTATTACCAAATTCAGACTTAAGTTGAAGAAAGTATGGAAAACCACTAGATGATTCAGGTATGACCTAAATTCAATCCCTTATGATTATAAAATGAAAGTGACAAATAGATTAAAGGGGTTACATCTGATAGACAAGAGTACCTGAAGGACAATGGACAGAGGTTCCTGATATTGTACAGGAGGCAGGG
>NW_011478600.1:18205-18584 GCF_000754665.1 Bison bison bison | reverse complement strand
ACCAAGGGTACATTTCATGCAAAGATGGGCATGATAAAGGGCAGAAATGGTATGGACCTAACAGAAACAGAAGACATTAAGAAGAGGTGGCAAGAATACACAGAAGAACTCTACAAAAAAGATCTTCATGACCCAGATAACATGATAGTATGGTCACTCACTAGAGCCAGATAACCTGGAATCTGAAGGCAAGTGGGTCTTAGGAAGCATCACTACGAACAAAGCTACTGGAGGTGATGGACTTCCGGTTGAGCTATTTCAAATCCTAAAAGAAGATGCTATGAAAGTGCTACATTCAATATGCCAAGAAATTTGGAAAACTCAGCAGTGGCCACAGGACTGGAAAAGATCAGCTTTCATTCCAATCCCAAAGAAAGGC
>NW_011478600.1:17078-18105 GCF_000754665.1 Bison bison bison | reverse complement strand
AGATAGGAATACCAAACCACCTTGCCTGTCTCCTGAGAAATCTGTATGCAGGTCAAGGACCAACAGTTGGAACTGGACAAGAAACAACAGACTGATTCCAAATTGGGAGAGGAGTACGTCAAGGATGTATATTGTCACCCTGCTTATTTAACTCATATGCAAAGTATATCATGCAAAATGCTGGGCTGGATGAAGCTTGGCTGGAATCAAGATTGCTGGGAGAAATATCAATAACCTCAGATATGGAGATGACACCACCTTTATGGCCAAACGTGAAGAAGAACAAAGAGCCTCTTGATGAAAGTGAAAAAGGAGAGTGAAAAAGTTGACTTAAAACCCAACATTCAAAAAACTAAGATCATGGCATCCAGTCCCATCACTTCATGGCAAATAGATGGGGAAACAATGGAAATAGTGACAGACTTTATTTTCTTGGGCTCCAAAATAACTGCATATGTTGACTGCAGCCATGAAATTAAAAGACTCTTGCTCCTTGGAAGAAAAGCTATGACCAACCTAGACAGCATATTAAAAAGCAGAGACATTACTTTGCTGACAAAGGTCCATCTAGTCAAAGCTATGGTTTTTCCAGTAGTCATGTATAGGTTTGAGAGTTGGACCATAAAGAAAGCTGACCTCAAGAGAATTGATGCTTTTGAACTGTGGTGATGGAGAAGCCTCTTGAAAGTCCTTTGGACTGCAAGGAGATCAAACCAGTCAATCCTAAAGGAAATCAGTCCTGAATATTCATTGGAATTACTGATGCTGAAGCTGGCACTTCAATACTTTGACCACCTAATACAAAGAATTGACTCACTGGAAAAGACCCTGTTTCTGGGAAAGATTGAAGGCAAGAGGAGAAGGGGATGACAGAGGATGAGATGGTTGAATGGCATCACCGACTCAATGGACATGAGTTTGAACAAGCTCAGGGAGTTGGTGATGGACAGGGAAGCCTGATGTGCAGTCCATGGGGTCACAAAGAGTCAGGCATGACTGAGCAGCTGAACTGAGCTGAGACAGTCTC
>NW_011478600.1:15485-16458 GCF_000754665.1 Bison bison bison | reverse complement strand
TACCAGTATGTCAGCATTGAATGTAAAGTTGTGAAGAGATGCTCAGAATTGTTTCTAATGAATCGCTACAAGCCAACTCCAGCACAAGACTGGACAGAACTTAAGGGAAGACAGGTTGACAACATAAAACTTGGGTCTGACCAAATCTCAGATGACCTTGACAGAAGTGAACTGCCTATTATTCATAGTGTTTTCCTTGATGAGGTTGGAACCTGTGATTCTCCAAGATGGTCTTCCAAATCCCATATGAAGAACATAATCTGTTTGATGCTTCCTACACTGTTCATCTGAGTGGACTGAACCTCAGTAGTCTCCTGAGAAGCAAGAAAAGAAAAAGAAAAGTGTTTTGTGAATTGTCAAATGCTATTTCAATGTCAAACATTCATCCAGTTATTTTACCTGGTGTCACCTGCAAAACTACATAAGCAATAAACTCACTGTCAAAGGCCACATCAGCTGTTCTCTCCCCTAGCTGCACATTAGATAAAATAGGGAAGTGTTTAAAAATATCACAGTGCCTACCCTTGCCCCCAGTCAATTGAATCAGAACTATCAGGAGTGAAACTGGGCATAAGTATTTTGTAAAATCTCCCTAGGTGATTCTGGCTTGTAGCCAAAGTTAAGAATTACTGCCCTGCACAACCTGGTTCTACAGTCAAATCAGCTTAACCTACCACCTCCCCTCCTTTACCATATGCCAGCCACACGGGCCACATTGCTGTTTCAACAACACATCTAATTCATTCATGACTTTAAGGCTTTGTATTTGGTATTACTTCTCTTGAGAATTTTGCATGTCTGTCTCTATTATTCAAGTTTCATCTCAAAACCTCATCCTCAGAGAATCTTTTCCCACTGTACAAAATAAGCTCTCCTGTTCTATCACAGCACCCTGTTATATTTCTTTCATTTTATGTATCACCATCTGAAAATATCTAAATTATTATCACTCATTTATTGCTTGTCTTTTTCC
>NW_011478600.1:12085-15385 GCF_000754665.1 Bison bison bison | reverse complement strand
TGTGTTCAAGGCTGTTTATGACCTGCTGCTGCTGCTGCTGCTAAGTCGCTTCAGTCGTGTCCGACTCTGTGCGACCCCATAGATGGCAGCCCACCAGACTTCCCCGTCCCTGGAATTCTCCAGGCAAGAACACTGGAGTGGGTTGCCATTTCCTTCTCCAATGCATGAAAGTGAAAAGTGAAAGTGAAGTCGCTCAGTCGTGTCCGACTCTAGCGACCCCATGGACTGCAGCCCACCAGGCTCCTCCGTCCATGGGATTTTCCAGGCAAGAGTACTGGAGTGGGGTGCCACTGCCTTCTCCAGTTTATGACCTAGCCACCATCTAATTTGTCACCTTCACCTTCTACTTCCTGTATTCTTGAAGCAGGAGATCTATATGAATACAGTAGACAGAAAAGATGGTCTAGAACTGAATATTGCAGGGTTTTCTTTAACAGAGAAATATGTGTGTGTGTACTAGGGACAGGAAGCAGAGATGGAATGCTTGTGACCAGGGGATGGCCAATGAAGAGAACAGCATAGTCATAAGAGGGTTGCTCTTGGAGTAAAATGAAAGACAAGATAGATTCAGCAACATTATACATAACTCATCTCACGTATCTAATATTTCCCTACTACAAATGACTTTTACATACATTTTATATAATTTGTTTTGTAAAACTCTAGGATATAGACAATGCCATTATTTTTATCCTCATTTTTTTAGAGAGTAATCAAAGCTCAGACTTGCCTTCGGCCATTTGGAGCTGGGATTTGACACTTACTGTTCTGATTGCCAGTCTAGTACTCTTTATATTTCTGTTTTGTGGAGCTTGGACCAGATTGCAGAAGATCCAGACAGCCAAGAAGAGAAGTGTGGGTTTGATTCCTATTGTCCTCACTAGAGCTAACCATAACGTTGAAAAAATCAGTAATGATCATGGCTTTATAACCACTCCCAAGAAGCCTTCCCATTGAGCAATGCCTGAGGGGCCTTGCTGAGGTCCCATTCATGGTACTGGTTTAATGGCCATCTGTGTTTCTGGATGGGTGGGACAGGTAAGGGAATGGTTAAATCCTTAGAATCACAAGGACTCAGCTACCTTATAAGTCCTTCTCATAAAAGATCTGCCCTTTGGTAGAGCACAGACTGTGTTGTTTAGAGTTGTCTAGCCTATTCCACAGGCCCAAAGATAGTAATCTAGGAGAAAAAAAAAGTACTAGAAAACAATAATGCTTGGGATTGCTTTTCATAGAAGAGAGCCCTTGGTTGATTAGGGCAGAGGTTTTATGCTGTCTCAGCCCCAGAGAAATAATGTCCATAGGATACATGACCATAAACAGGAGCTGGTCTCCCTTCAGTCTATGTAGGTCACTCAGGGAAGAGACACTTAGCTACTTGTTTCTATGAAGTGTTTTTGTTTTTCAGACAAAGCCTTTAAGGTCAAGAGAGTCGAGATTGGAAAAACAAGATAGAAATGCAGACTGGCTTTAGCTCTCCTTGAGTCACACTCAGGTGGACTCTAAGACTCTCAACACAAGTTCTAATATGAATAGAAGACTTCTGAACCTACCTTCCATAGTCTTCTACTGTTCTCTTCTGCATAAGATTCCCTTCTAGTTATAGATCGAGGGTGAACGGGGGGAGGGAAGATCAAGAGAGAAGTAAAAACACACACCTGGTCACACAGTGATTCAGTGAGACAGCAGGGCTGGTCCTTAGGTCTTTCTCCTTCTTGCTCTGTGCTTTTTAACTATTCTGTGCTACCTCTTTCTTTTAAGTATAGCATCAGGGTCCATATGAGAAAAGATACCACATTGACAAAAACAAACATCTATATCACAGGTCATACAGACCTGGCTTCTGATTCTGCTTCTGCCACCTATTAGCTGGTGACTGTAAGTGAGTCATTCAGCATCTCTGAGCCTTATTTTCCTCAACCTTAAAGTAAGAATAGCAGTTATCAAAAAGAATTTTTACAAGAATTAAATGAGTCAACATCTTTGAAGTCACCTAGAATAGTATGCAAAGCACAATGGGTTACCTCCTTTCTCCATTGCTTTCCCCAGGAACTTCAAGTGTTACTCTTCCTTGACACTAGGAAGAGGCAGTGGGTATATGGAGAAAATACAGGACAAATAAGTCATATGAGAGGCAAATAAAATATTTTCTTGGTTATAGTGGTTCAGTAGAAAGCATATGGTAACCTGTATTGAAACTGGGATATATTCTTTGGTATCAAAAGGCACTCTGTGTCTTAGGTTTCCTCATAAATTGAAGATAATGGCCTGTACCCTCCCTAGTCTGAAAGAAGGCTCAGTGAGATAATGAGTATGAAAATGACTTTGAAGTAATAAAGGAAATGTGCAAAGAACATTATGGGCAAGAACCTGAGTTTTAGTGCTATCATTGTCATTGACTCATTTAATCTTGGTCAAGTCCACTCTGCTTTCTGGATCTTGATTTCCTCATCTGTAAAATGAGAGCATTGAACTAGATGATCTCAGCAGACGTCATCGCCTCTTCTGATATTCAAGGAGTATATTATTTAAACAATAATAGATAAGATCTGCATAATGTCTTATGCTTTGTTATTTTATATCTACTTATCTACTATCAATGTGAGGATAGCACTGAACTACTAGAACTGCTAGCCTGGAGATAGAAAGACATGAATTCTTGTTTCTTGTCCCTACTTTGACATTGACTCACGGTATGATCTTAAGCAAGTTTTTTTTTTTTTTCCCCCCTCATTTTTGGACTCTAAGTTTCTTAATCTGTGAAATAGGAGATATGAGGGTTGAACTAAGTCAAGTAGATTTCTAAACTTTTCTGCAAAGCCCTGGGGAGTAAAAATGATACCATTAGATGGTATAATGATACCATCATTAGATAATGATCAATAGATAAGATCTATATAATGCTTTGTGCTTTGTTATTTTATATCTACTATCATACCACAGTGATAAAGCTACAGAAAAGGGGAGAAATGGAGAGATCTAGCTAGAGTTTTAAGTTTCCTATGCTTGCTTCAGATACATTAGATTTAATTTTCATCTGTTATGTATATGGGGTCTGTAACTAATGTTTCATTTGTTAAAAAAAAAAAGTTCATTGCAAAAGAAAAAATAATTTGAATAGTTTCTAAAGTATTAAGTTTTAAAAGTTGGATTCAATAAAATACATTGTTTGATAACACCATTTTGTTGTTTTAATGAAATAGTATATTGTGAATATCCTTCGAAATTAAAAAAAAAAAGACATTGCACAGTGTTTCCTTGCATGAATATGGAATAATTTATTTAATCATTCTCATATGA
>NW_011478600.1:9970-11985 GCF_000754665.1 Bison bison bison | reverse complement strand
ATTTACATTTTTCCAGTGCATTTGTCCCTTGTTATCTGCTGGAGATTGGTTCCAGGAGCCCCAGTGGATGCCAAAATATGTGGATGTTCAAGTCCCTTATATAAAATGATTTAGTCCACCTGAAACCATAAAACTCCTAGAAGAAAACAAAGGCAGTACACTTTTTGTCATCAGTCCTAACAGTTCTTTGTTGAATCTGTTTCCTTGGACAAAAACAACAAAATAAAAAGAAAATACAAATGAGACTACATCACACTAAAAAATCTTTTGCATAGTAAAGGAAACTGACAAAACAAAAAGGCAACTTACTGTCTGGGAGAAGATATTTGCAAATGATATGTCAGATAAAGGATTAATATTCAAAATATATAAAGAACTTACACAGCTCAACATACATTTAAAAAAAGCAATTTAAAAATGAGCAGAGGACCTGAGTAGACATGTTTCCAAAGAACACATATAGATTAACAAAATGCACATGAAAAGATACTCAGCATCACTAATTATCAGAGAGTGTATGAAAGACAGCAAAAGAGACACAGATGTATAGAACAGTCTTTTGGACTCTGTGGGAGAGTGTGAGGGTGGGATGATTTGGGAGAATGACATTGAAACATGTATAATATCATATATGAAACGAATCGCCAGTCCAAGTTCGATGCATGATACTGGTTGCTTGGGGCTGGTGCACTGGGACAACCCAGAGGGATGGTACAGGGAGGGAGGAGGGAGGGGGGTTCGGGATGGGGAACATGTGTATACCTGTGGCAGAATCATGTTGATGTAAGGCAAAACCAATACAATATTGTAAAGTAATTAACCTCCAATTAAAATAAATAAATTTATATTAAAATTAAACACAGTAAGATATCACTTAACACCTGTTAGAATGACTATCACCAAAAAGACAATAAAAAACAAGTGTTGGAGAGGATGTGGAAAAAAGAGGACACTCATGCACTATTGGTGGGATTGTAAATTGATGCAGCCACTATGCAAAAACAGTATGGTTAGTCCTCAAAACATTAAAAATAGAACTACCATATGATCCAGAAGTTCCACTTCTGGGCATTTATCCAAAGGAAAAGAAAACATTAATTCAAAAAGATATATGTATCCTTGTGTTCATTGCAGCATCATTTATAATAGCCAAGATATGGAAGCAACCTAAGTGCCCATCAATAGAAGAATGGATAAAGAAGATATATTGTATATATACTTAACCATAAGGAAAAATGAAATCTTACCATTTGTGACAACATAGATGGTCTTGGAAGGCATTATGCTAAGTGAAAAAAAAGTGGACAGAGAAAGGTAAATAACATATGATTTCACTTATATGTGGATTCTGAAAAATAAATGAAACAAAACAGTACCAAGAGCAAACTGGTGGTCACCAGAGGGTAGGAGAATGAGGGGTTGGGAGAAATAGGTGAAGAGAATTAAGAGATAGAGACTTCCAATTATAAAATAAATAAGTCATAAGGCTGTGATGTACAGCGTAGGGAATATCGTCAATAATATTGTAATAACTTTGTATGATGACAGATGGTTACTAGACTTATCATGGTGATTAAGTCCTAAACTGTATAAATGTTGGGTCACTATAATGTACACCTGAAACTAATATAATTCTGTATGTCAACTGTGGGGTTTCCCCAGTGGTCCAGATGGTAAAGAACCTGCCTGCCAATGCAGGAGACACAAGAGATGTGGGTTCAATCCCTGGGTCAGGAAGATCCCCTAGAGAGGGAAATGACAACTTGCTCCAGTATTCTTGCTTGGAAAAATTCCATGGACAGAGGAGCCTGGAAGGCTACATACAGTCCATGGGGTCTCAAAGAGTCGGACACAACTGAGCATGCACGCACAAACATGTCAACTGTAGTGCAATAATAAAGAAAAAACCTTTAAAAACAAATAATAAAAATACATCGTAGAATAAATGCAGTTGAAACTTTGATCCGTGATTGGTTGAATCTATGGATGTGAAACATGAATATTGAGGGCTGACT
>NW_011478600.1:8036-9870 GCF_000754665.1 Bison bison bison | reverse complement strand
TGGTTTCCCTTTTTTTTTTCACTTTCACTTTTTTTTAATTTATTTATTTTAATTGGAGGTTAATTACTTTACAATATAGTATTGGTTTTGCCATACATCAACATGAATCCACCATGGGTATACACTGGTTCCCCATCCTGAACCCCCCTCCTACCTCCCTCCCCGTACCTTTTTATATAATGATAAATGGAACTACATTTTGGTGCTTAACCTCGCTATTTTCCTGTAAAAAATCCCAAAAGTGGAATTACTGATTGAACTTTGTGTGAATTTAACTTTTCAGATACATGGCAAAATTGCACTCTAAAAAGTTTACACACCCACTAACAATACCTTTTCACCATTAATTAGTAGTAAATGTTCATCAATCTCCCTTGTGAAAATGATGTCTTATTTCATATTTCTATAATTACTAATAAAATTGAAATTGCACAATTTTCATATGCTTATTGATCTTTTGTGTTTCTTCTTTTATTTGCCTTTTCATGTCTGTTGCCCATATTTCTATCATACTACTCATCTTTATATATCAAGGAGATTAACCACTGCTTTTACATACTTGATACCAATATGTATTTTTTAGTTTGTGATTGTCTTCAGATTATATTATTATGTTTGTCTCATGTAAGAAAACTTAAATGTTTTCAAGTCTATCAGAATTTTCACTTACATATTCTTTATTGTCATGTTCTAAAAATCCCCTTTCAATCTTCAAAAATTAAAAAAAAATGTTCACCTACAATATTTCAACATCTAACAATATTTCAATAATTCCTTTTTTTGTTTTTCTATTGACATATTTAATCCATCTTGAATTTATTTTGGTTTCAACTAGTAATTTAACTTTATTATCTTTTCCAAATGAGTAACCAGTTGTTCTGACACCATTTAATGAATAAATCATCCTTTCTTTGCTGATTTATAATGATGTATTGCATGTGCAGTCTGTTTCTGACTTCTCTGGTCTGATCAATCTATGCTGGAATGAATACCAAACTGTTGTAACCATTATGGAGTTATAATACTGGTAGGAAAATTCTCATTACTTTTTTTTTTTTTTCAAATAATATCTTGGCAATATCACACATTTTATCCCTTTAGATAAACTTTAAGATTATTTTGTCAAAATTTTGTTCAGGTTTGTTTAAATTTGTAGGTTTGATTGGGAGAAAAGCTGGCATCTTTCAGATGGGAAGTATTGCATCTTCCCATCCAGGAACACTGTACATCTTTCCATTTAATTCCAGTCTTCATTTACATACCTCAGTAAAGGGTTTGGGGGTCAGAGCTACAAGGAGACAGATACAGAATTTCCTGGAAGTAAGAGCCCTATAGTAGAGTCTAGAAATGAAGTGGGCTAAAGTTTAAGAAAAAATGGGGCAGGGATGCTATAGAGGGGATTCAAGCTTTGTATGGAGTAGAGATGGTGTGACCAATGCTTAGTTATTTCCAATATGTGAGGTTCATAGCCTTATGCACTCTGATATGGAACAAATAAATGGTGTGGTGCCAGGCTGGTCAATTTCATTTTAATGAGCATCATTTTCTTCAGCTGTATAATGAGGTATGTTGTAATCCCTGTACTTAATTTGTACAAGATTGTTATTAACTTTTGCAAGCTAATCAAATGGGATGGATTTTTATTTCATATTATTATAATGTATATATTTAATTATTACTTATATGTTAAATAGTATATAAATAAATATGTATCATATGTGCTTTGTGCTTAGTTGCTCAGTCGTGTCCTACTCTTTGTAACCTCATAGACTACAGCCCATCAGGCTCCTCTGTCCATGGGGATTCTCCAGGCAAGAATACTGGAGTGGGTTGC
>NW_011478600.1:3517-7936 GCF_000754665.1 Bison bison bison | reverse complement strand
ATGTGAGTCACCAGGGAAGCTGTATCATATAGTAGTTGTAAATGTAACCTTTACATGCACTGAGAAACTGAAAATTCATGTGACTCGCTTTAATGGCATATTTGCTTTATTGCAGTAGTCTGGAACCACACCTGTAATATCTCTGAGATGTCTTCAGGATTGCAGGAACACTGATTCTTTGAGGGTGTCCCAGTTCTAGAACATTCACAGCACTAGAAATGAACCCACTGGAACTGGTACAGGGCCTGCCTTCTAGGAGTTGGCACCCAAAAGCTGTATGGCGGTTATCATAGTACCATCCTTTCTGTACACATTACCATCCTCAGTTTGAAGCACAAAGAAGCTATTTGCAAATTATGTGTTCTGTTTATACAAATAAAATCTTGCAGTATGGTAGAAAGATTGTTGGCCTAGAGGCCTTAATTTTGTCATTGTTGAATGAAAGTGATGATAGTATCTACCTCAAAGCATTGCTGAGGTGATTTATTTAAATAGCACATGTAAATCCCCTCACATAGCCTTGTTCATAGTAAATGCCTATTAAATGGTAGTTTTTCTTCCTTCTGGTACCTCTAATTCAGTATTCCTCAGTCAAGTCACCTCCCCAGAACTCATCCTTGGAATGAAAGTGTTGCTTTGGGGTGAACTTTAACAGTTCCTTCAAGCCCAGCATTTTGGAGTCCTTTGACAAAGGAAAGAGAAAAAGAGGGAGGGAGGAAAAGGAAATTTTGTAATCTGGTTTACACTGAATCTCCAACATAAAATAACCTACTGCAATAGATGAGTTTTCTGTGACAGTTATGTACATTTTAGGCTGAGTGAAGATAGAGGAAAGCTGAGCTGTGGCTAAATTTGTGGGTTCCCCCTAATATCAAATAACAATTGTTCTTCAATTTTTCTTTCTTTTCCCTACAATAAACATTCTTCCCCTGCCAAAAGAAGCCTCCTGAAAATCTTGATCTATTCCATAAAGTAAAGCATGGCAGCAAATGAGGAAAAAAACAAAAACAAACCAAGGACTTGGAGAAAGAAAGGGGTAGGATGAGGGGAAGAAAAATTTCAGGCTGGGGACAGGACAAAAAGCATAAGTTCTGCATGTTTTAGATTTCTGCTAATAACTCTATGTGCCTCTAGATCTCTCCGTTCAACTTCAGCATTCATTCAGTCAGTGTTTATTAAAGACCTACTGTGTGCCAGGCCTGTGTGAGGAACAAAGAATGAAATATATGTTTTTGAGTGGAACTCCATGTTTTTCTTTGAACAGCTATGATCCTAAGGATTTCTGAGTGTGAGAATGTGTATGGTGTGTTTGTGTGTATATATTTCTGTGTATCTCTCACAACTTCACATGTACATGACGGTGATTGCTTTCCTTCTATCTTCAGAAGACTTCCTTTCATTTGCTGTGTTTACAAAGAGTGGGCTTTATCTCTTTGATTTTTATACCCTGAAAGCTTGATGGTATGATCATTAACTTTTTTAAAAATTAATGTATTTATTATAATTGGAGGCTAATTACTTTACAATATTGTGGTGGTTTTTGCCATACATTGACATGAATCAGCTATGGGTGTACATATGTTCCCCTGTCCTGAACCCCTCTCCTACCTCCCTCCCCATTCCATCCCTCTGGGTTGTCCCAGTGAACCGGCTTTGAGTGCCTTGTTTCATGCATCAAACGTGGACTGGTCATCTATTTCACATATGGTAATATATACGTTTCAATGCTATTCTCTCAAATCATCCCACCCTCGCCTTCTCCCACAGAGCCCAAAAGTCTCTTCTTTATATCTATCTCTCTTGCTGTCTCACATAACAATTAAAAACCACATGGAGTTCTCTTTTATAGAAGGATTATCTGTACTTGTATTTTGAAAAACACCCATGTTGTGTCATCCTAATAAAGGAGGTATTAGCAGGACCTGAACTGTCCATCCCTTTGAAAAACACCTATGAAAATCAAACAATACAGCATTGAATTAAATTATCCTGGTTTAATAGAGTTTTGTAATCGAATGGTATCTGTCTCTCTCATTGGGCAGGATATGTCTTCACACCTTTTCTTTCTAGAAATACTTTCTAGAGAGGCTCTAGTGACACATTAACAGGGCTGTCTACTCTTGTATTTGTTCTCCCAGGAAAACAGAAGTACCTGTGTGCCAGCAGAAATGATTGCACCATTGATAAATTCCGAAGAAAAAACTGTCCATCTTGTCGTCTCCGGAAATGCTATGAAGCAGGGATGACTCTGGGAGGTATGATACTTTTGTTCCTCTTTTTCTTTCTTCCTTTCCCTCCTTTATTCTCTTATTCTCTCTTTAAACCAGATTTTCTCTTTGATGCTTCTAAGGAGGCCAGCCATGTTCTAAAAACAGGTTGACCCCTTCACATCCAACATGGCCATCAGTCAGCTGGCGCTTTTCTTTATCCTTAAACATGCTACACCATACTGTGGGGCTCATCATAGGAGCAAGAGGTGTGAAGCAAGGATCAGGACCCATCAGAGGATGAGCGAGTATGGGTTTGACTTGAAGGGCTTCCCAGGGGACATAATGGTACTGACTTTATGTTGTTAAATGATGGCTAGGATGAGAGAACTAAGGAATTCAGAACAGTCACAGGTGCAGGATGACCCAGGCACAGACTGGCCCTGAACACCCAGGATATTCCTCAGTTAACTGCTGCCTGTGTTGCGGAGCTGGCCACCTGAAATAAAAAGCTGCTTTTCTTTGGAATCTATAACTAGGCTGCCAAGCAGAGCCAATTTCCTATCCCACATCTTCCAGGGATGAGCAGGCCTTTTAATCATTTCCCTTTCTTTGCAAATCTATTGACAATTTCCAAAAGCATTTTTTTTAGTAACAGAGTAGTTTGACAGAATGAAGACACAGCTCTTTCAAGGGTAATCCCCCATCAAAATGCTCTCTGTCCTCTAGTCTATGTCTACCATGATTGTTGTCACCATTACAGAAAGATTTAACTGACACTTACATTTTCCCCCTTCAAATTCTTATTTCTTCATGTTTGTATCTGCTCTCTGCCAAGTTCCTTCCTACCACTTGCCACTTCCCAAAAGATGCACCTTTCATGAGAAAAGTAAGCTTATTAGTTTACTTTCATTTCGAAATTTGAAGAAAGACAAGCCTGTTTCTGAACACCTGAAACTGTGGCCTCATACCTGATTACTTATTATCATCCTGGAAAATCCAAGTGCTTATGATTCTGCCTTCTCCCCTCCCCTTCTCAAGACTGATTTAGAGTACTTGTTTATCATTGGCTTTCTGCAAGGTGCTCAATACCTTGTCTGCCTGTGTGCATATTTACAGAAATCAACTTGGTAGTTTTCTAACCATGTGTGGGTCTTCATGTGGGTAGCTGTATCCTTGCCTCCTTGAAGGCTAGTAATATTCTTTAAAAAGACCAAAGTATTAAAAATGAATTTACGCAGGCTCAGTTTGAGACAACCTTTCAACTAGTGTCCACTACTCCTAGACATAGCATGCAGATGCTCTACAAGTGGTTTTCCAGGCAACCACATCAAATGAGATTCAAATATTTGAGAAAAATAAACTTTATTTTTTGCTTGGCTTACTACAGAGAAATCCTACAATTGTGGTCTACAGTGAGGAGGAAAAAACAGGGCTGGGGGTAGAGGGAGAGTGCAGAAGGACAGCCAGGAAAGTTGACAAAGGAATTGTCAAGATGAAATATTCTCCATATGAATGTTATCACAACATTCATGGTGGTGGGATCACCCCAGGGTGAGGATTCTGATACACTCAACTCTCAATTATTTAGCCCTCTCTGAATTATGTATAAGAGATGGGGGCTTCCAGATAGAGAGCCCCTTAGTTTTCCATTTGCTGATACTAATTGCAAACCTGCTTTAACACAGGTAAAGTTTAATGATAATAAAAGTCTTCATAACATTTGGGCCCAAATCCTAAAATTAGTTTCATGTGTCAACTAATATCGTATACTGTAAAGCATCTGTAACATGATTATAGTGAACCCCTTGTGAAAAGAAGTATGTATATAACAGACAATTTCACTAGTCCATATAGCAGTCTGACATAAATCTATAAATTAATTTCTTGAAGAGAGTGGTAAACTAAGTTTTCAAATTGATTTATTAAGGTATTCAAATTTGAATGACCTTGGTCAACACAATGAAAAGAAGCTGAGAAGTGGTGTGGCTGGCTCTGGTTTCAGTTCCCTTTTTACATTTACTGAGTGTCTCCTATGTACAAGGAACAATGCTAGGCAATAGAGCTTCAGGCAGGCAAACTTCAAGAAATGTCCACAAGATACAAGGATTCTTGATGTTTTGTAAATGGTCTTGCCTTGGGAGTAAGGCAGACCTAGGTTAAAGGCCCAGCACTATTATTCACTGTTCCCCCTCTAAGCTTCAATTTCTTC
>NW_011478600.1:2747-3188 GCF_000754665.1 Bison bison bison | reverse complement strand
GCCTGTTGGGCTGACGTCTATGGGGTTGCACAGAGTCGGACACGACTGAATCGACTTAGCAGCAGCAGCAGCAGCAGCAATTTAGACATACCGTTCTCACGGAGCTGTAATAGGGATCTGATGACATGATGAATGTGAACATCCTTGGTAAATGACAAAGTGCTAGACAAATGTAAGGAGTTATGATAGTAAGGTCAGTGGTAATTTAGCTGGTGAAGCTGCTCACAGCACTTCCCAGTTGGTATTAATCCTGAGTTACTTGGCATGCTCTATAATATGTAATAGCTCTAACAGACAGATCATTACCAGAAATCATCTCAAAACAAAAGTATTATCAAGATCCTGCTTGAAGGAGAACAATGTGGAGATTCCTTAAAAAACTGGAAATAGAACTGCCATGCGACCCAGCAATCCCACTGCTGGGCATACACACCGAGGAAT
>NW_011478600.1:1438-2326 GCF_000754665.1 Bison bison bison | reverse complement strand
GGAGGGGGGTTCAGGATTGGGGACACATGTACACCCATGGAGGATTCATGTTGATGTATGGCAAAACCAATACAATATTGTAAAGTAAAAAAAAAAGAAATAAAAAGAAATGTAAAAAAAAATAAAAACATATTATATTAATTTAAAAAAAACATATAAAAAAAGAAAGCCAATTCTAGTAATTAAGGGACTCATACAGTATATTCAAGTACCATGTCAATGAAAACCTAAGTATTTACCCTCTTAGATACTATTGTTTGGGAAACAAACCTTTCCATTTTGCTAAACTTATCTCCATATTCACTGCTTCCCTGCTGAAAACCCCTCCCAAGTTTATTTTTATCTTGCAATTTCAGTGTATACTACAACTTTACCCAAAAATGGAAAAAAGACAGCAAACATCAATACAGTGATCCTTTTGAATATACTAATAATAGACTTCCTTTTTCATAAGATGTGGGTTTAGCATCAACATTTTGATCACCTTGAAGGAGGATTTATATAATTTTGTTTTATTTTTCCTATCGCTCAATTCAAAATTACATAATATATTCCAAAATGGCAACTAAGAATGTGGTTTTGGGTAATTCCTTTCTCCCCTCTGAGGCTCATTTTTCTCATCATAAAAATAAGGTAATGAGCTTCACCAAGGAACTACCTTTTAGGAACTACCATTTTGTAATTCTGTGTCTAAGCTCACAGAGAAAGAATTGTAGCTGTGACAGTCCTTTTTTGTATTGTCTATTCACTGTCCCAGAAATATAGATTAGTCTAGACTTGTGTACTTTGACTCACATAGTGACTTTAGCTACCTCTCAGTTCAGTTCAGTTCAGTTCAGTCGCTCAGTCTTGTCCAACTCTTTGCAACCCCATGAATCGCAGCACGCC
>NW_011478600.1:0-1333 GCF_000754665.1 Bison bison bison | reverse complement strand
CTGTTGTCCCCTTTTCCTCCTGCCCCCAACCCCTCCCAGCATCAGAGTCTTTTCCAATGAGTCAACTCTTCGCATGAGGTGGCCAAAGTACTGGAGTTTCAGCTTTAGCATCATTTCTTCCAAAGAATACCCAGGACTGATCTCCTTTAGAATGGACTGGTTGGATCTCCTTGCAGTCCAAGGGACTCTCAAGAGTCTTCTCCAACAGCACAGTTCAAAAGCATCAATTCTTCAGTGCTCAGCTTTCTTCTAGTCACACCTAAGTTATATTATATTGTGTGTCTAGACTGTATGGATAGGTTATGGATGGAGTGGGGGGCAGAAGGGCTGTCTTTGTATCTTAGAGAAGCTGGCACTCTGCAACCGATGGCTGCTTGATCTTGATGCTTCAAGGTCTCTAACTTAGCTTTCTCTGTAGTGTTTGGTAATGGAATCTCCTCAGCTCAGAGATACTTAAAACACATACCCTTTTGTTTTTGCTTCCAGGCCTCTATACCTGTTGATTCTTATTGTTTTAGCTGTTCTTACTGTTTCTGAAAGAATCCTGGAGGTCGTTGGATTCTCAGCATGGTTTCCTTAAAGACTACCTCTAGGCTCTCAACTGCCCATCTACAACAAGGATAGGTTTTCTTTGAACATGATTTGTTTCTTCCTGCTTTGGAAAAACCACATGTCTCTAATTGCTTCAATAAATCTAACCTTCTTGCCTACTCTTCATTTAGAAATTTTTTAAAAATGTAACTGTCCAAAGATGCACTTTCTCTCTGATGAATTAACTGCTGTTTTTTTCACAGTTCATAATTTAAGTAAATAGAGTCACTTCACTTTTCTCTGTACTTCTCAATTATATACTCCCAATTTTCAAGATGGAATGAGAAAGAAAAAATTACCTTTACCCACCATATTCTTCCCTGGCTCTTCTTTCTTTCTCATTTGCTTTCCTTTTCCTCCCAAAATGTTATTTATTTCTGTGTTAAGCAACTCTTGAATTCTCAACTTTTAATAAATGGCATTGGCCCCTGCTTATGCCCTCCTCTCCTGAACCATGGAAGATGATAGGCCTTTTAGGAATTTCAGGTAACAGCCAAACCTCAGACGTGGAAAAGAAACACGAAGCCCCAGAGCTTGTGAAAACTGGAAGTATGCAGCATTTTCTTGGGGTTACTCTAACATATTTGAGAAGTCTCATTCCTTCTAGGGGGCTAAACTCCACACCTGAGACTCAAAACTATTAACAGATCTACAGGTTTTAACAACCTCCATGATTCTTTAGTTGAGAGGATACTCTGGTCTGATGTTACCATGAGCACTACAAAGATCCTTATCATTTTCG
>NW_011478599.1:12125-18852 GCF_000754665.1 Bison bison bison | reverse complement strand
GTGTCAATGACTTTGAACCTTCTTTGTACTGATGAAAGACAGTATTCAAGTCTATGACAGGAGCCCAGTTGTCACAGAATAATGTATATTTCTCATCATTGAAGCGCATGATCCTTGGTTGCTAAAATGACATGATTAGACCAGATTTCTATTACTTAAGAAATAGTTAAACTAACAGTATATTCATTTAGAGAACAGCAGGAATATTTTGATCTAAAGCAAAACACATTTTCATGCTTTCAAGAATATATAGCATCTGTAATTGGACTAATGATACATTGCCCAGGAAACCAATTTTAGCAAGCAGATAAACATTTTTGTCATCAGCATACTGATTTAGTGCTTATATTTAGCATATCAAGTGTTTGCATTTTATATGTAAATGATTGCCTCTAAAGGGATTGAATACAGCCTCTCCACTCAATGGTCTTGTCTGCAGTCTTAATTTATTTAACAGATTTTCATTTAGAAAATACAACAATATGCTTCAGCTCAACCACAAAGTCAATGTTACTAGTATAGTTATTAAGGAATTTTAATTGTAATTACTAGTTGTGGTAACAGCCACAATGATCATTTGAGAAAATATTATGATACCACTGTACTTGACAACCTGCCTCCTTGTGTTGCCTCTGAATTTTCTAGTTAGTAGAGTTACATGAATAAATCTAGTCCCACCTCTTAGGCAGGCAACGTGGCATTAAGGAAGGATCTGGCTGGCTTCAGGGGTCTCCCTTTTCCCTACTACCCATCAAATCTCTGACCCTGAAATGTAATTTTATTTTCTCTAAAAGTAATTTTATTTTCAGTTTAGAACAAACTGAACACAAACCCAAAGCAGAGTCAGCTGCAGAAGATAAATAGCATGCATTTGGCCACAGATGAAAAGTCATACTAAAACTTCTTCAGCATATATGAAATAAAGTCATCAAGATCCAGATGATTCAAATATTGAAAATCATGGTGTATAATTTAATGTTTAGAAAGATCTCACATTCAGATCCCCTCACGACCGTGAGTCTTGGCCCAGCCACCTACCATGTATGGTGTCTACGTATTGGACATATGGGCTATAGTCCTCTCTCTTTTGCCTGCTGCTGTCCTGATAGGTTTGTGCCTCTCAAAACCACCTCCTTTGTCATTGTGTCACATGGTCATGACAGTTTTAAAGGGGCTCAAATACTGTGAAATCGGGATTTTGAAGCCCTGGAAGTTTTGACATTTGATCCATCATTATGCCATCAGTGGGAAGCCACTAAAGAAGAGGTAGAATCTGCTTCTATTTTTGGTATCCACACACAAGAGTTAAATTAGTGAGCAGCAGGAGCTCTTGTCTCTATGGCTGTACCATCCGAGTCTTTGTCTGGATAACACCCAGGCATCTGTGCCCTGCAGTTCTAACATACTTTGCCCTAGTACCCATAATAAGGTAGTTTTGAAGCTGGCTTGGTAAGAACCAAGGTATTAGAGCTACAAATCCTCCATCAACAGGGGCAATATAGAAAGAGTCCCCCAGACGTTATGCCTTTCGAAGCACAAATTCTAAGTTTCTACATTGTGTAATTCCCTGTAGGTACAAAACACACGCATGATGCACATGCAAAGCAATGACTGTCAGATTCACCCTAGGAATATCAAGGCATAAAGCACAGCAGAAGGACCACAAAGTAGAAAACTTAATTAAATGTATTGTGTAATTAATATAACATTGAAATGGAATTCACAAAAGAGATTGGCCATCAGAGATCACATCCAGTGAGAATTCAAGCTTCTGTAGCTGATTTTAATTACTCTCCTGAAATAGAAGTCTGTAAAAACAATTTCAATAGATGGCTTAGATAAGTCTTTGCTCCACTGACAAATTTTGCTAGCAATATTCTCAGTCTACCAAAAATTGAAGGTGATAAGTTGATAAAGAAGCATTCTAAAAAGAACTGTCAGAAAAGAGTTCCAAAATTAGTGTGTTCGTATGATTTAAAGCTTTTTTTTCAGGAGAGTAGTTTATGCCATTGACAGTAAAAGAGTGTTTAAGTACCATTTTAAGATCTCTTTTTCTCTCTTTAGAACTTTCAGGTCAAATTTTCTGCCAAGTTCTTTTTATCTTTTTAGCTTGCAAGTTAAAAGTGAATGTCTACATTTCTGTAATATAGGCTATTTCTATATATTTCATAGGAGATGCCAGGAACAATGAAGTCTAATGACTAAATCACTCCCATTTCTGCATCTTCTTTTACATTGCCTGCCTTGAACTGGACAGGTACAGGTGACTTTTTAGATAATAATTCTATATTAGTTTCCTATAACTGTTGTAACAAATTACCACAAACTCGGTGGTTTAAAACAACAGGCAACCCATTCTCTTACAGCCCTGGAGGTCAGAAGTTTGAAGCCGGTTTCTTTGGGCTAAAAGCAAGGTGTCAACAGGTCCATGCTCCCTCTAGAGGCTCTTGGGGAAACTGTTTCTTGCCTCTTTCTCCTTGTGACTTCCAGCACACGTGGAGCAGTTCATGGCCACCACGGCTCCAATCTCTACTTCTGTGGTCACACTGTCCTCTCCTCTCCTGTTTATGTAATGCCCTCTGCCTTTCTCTCTTAAGGACCCTTGAGATGGTTGGCCTGCATTTCAGGCCAATCCAGATACTCTAACAGCAGCATATATTTGGGATTCATTACATGGGAAGTATTGGGCTAAGCACATATGTTTATTTAATCCTCATCACCACACCAAGAGGTGGATATAACTATTACTTCATTTTACAGATGAGGAAGCTGAGTCTTGGAGAGGCAACACAGTCATACAGCTGGCAGCCAAGATTCATCTCTTGGTAACAGGGAAAATTAGGACCAGAAATAACTTTGTACACTTGATAATGAATCCTCTAGTAGTAGTAGAAGGAACTGGAGCCAAGGCCACCATTGGGCTTCATGCCAACCTGGGCAGGTTTGAAGTCCTGAAAGGAGACTGAAGGCCTATTTGTCTGAAGAATGGTATTCAGTCAGTTCAGTCACTCAGTCATGTCCAACTCTTTGCAACCCCATGAACTGCAGCACACCAGGCTTCCCTGCCCATTACCAACTCCTGGAGCCTGCTCAAACTCATGTCCATCGAGTCAGTGATGCCATCCAACCATCTCATCCTCTGTCACCCCCTTCTCCTCCTGCCTTCAATCTTTCCCAGCATCAGGGTCTTCTCCAACAAGTCAGTCTTTGCATCAGGTGGCCAGAGTATTGGAGCTTCTGCTTCAGCATCAGTCCTTCCAATGAATATTCAGGACTGATTTCCTTTAGGATTGACTGGTTTGATCTCCTTGCAGTCCAAGGGACTCTCAAGAGTCTTTTCCAACAGCACAGTTCAAAAGCATCAATTCTCTGGTGCCTAGCTTTCTTTATGGTCCAACTCTTACATCCATGACTGCTGGAAAAACCATAGCTTTGACTAGACGGACCTTTGTCAACAAAGTAATATCTCTGCTTTTTAATACACTGTCTAGGTTTGTAATAGCTTTTCTTCCAAGGAGCAAAGATCTTTTCCTTTCATCCCTGCAGTCACCATCTGCAGTGATTTTGGAGCCCAAAAAAATTAAGTCTGTCACTGTTTCCATTGTTTCCCCATCTATTTGCTGTGAAGTGATGGGACCAGAAGCCATGATCTTCGTTTTTTGCATGTTGAGTTTTAAGCCAGCTTTTTTCACTCTCCTCTTTCACCTTCATCAAGAGGCTCTTTAGTTCCTCTTCACTTTCTGCCATAAGGGCGGTGTCATCTGTATATCTGAAGTTATTGATATTTCTCCCAGCATCTTGATTCCAGTTTGTGCTTCATCCAGCCCATACTTCGCATGATGTACTCTGCATATAAGTTAAATAACCAGGGTGACAATATACAGCCTTGACGTACTCCTTTCCCAATCTGGAACCTATTAGACAGCTGTTATTTTGGCCTGTCCAGTATCCTTTCAAGAATCAGAAAGATCTCCATTTTTCTGGTATTGACATCCCAGCTTTCCTTTGGGAGGCTTCCACTTGTCCCATTTGGTTTGGCTCTGGTTCAGATAGGGCTTTCAATTATTTTACCTGGCTTCCCTGACCACAAATGTTGGCACATGTGCCAGTCATCTATTGCTGCATAACTAATTCCTTCAGAACTTAGTGGCTCACAACAGCAAGCATGTATTATCTCACAGTTTCTATGAATCAAGAATTTGGAAGCAGCTTAGCTAGGTGGCTCTGGCTCAGGGTGTCTCTGAAGGTAGCAGTCGAGATGTTGGCCAGGACTGCAATCATCTGAGGCCTAGACTAGGGCTAGAGGATCCGCTTCCAAGCTCACTCATGTGGCTATTAGCAGGAAGCCTCAGTTCCTTGCTGTATGTAGGCCAAAGACCTTCGTTACTCACTACATGGGCCTCTCAGGACACACAGCTGGCTTCTCCCAGAGGAATGATCCAAGAGAAAGACCCAGAGGAAGTTGAAGGGCCTTTTATAACCTGGTATCAGAAGTCACACACTGGCACATCTGCTTTTTTCTACTGGTCGCACAGACCAGCCTGATACAATGTGGTGGGACATTACACAAGAGAGTTAATACCAAGAGGTTGGGATAATTTGGAGCCATCACGGAAGCAGGCTACTGCAGCGCTTGACTTCACCACCACATCCCCTTAGCCACTGATTGGGTTGAGGGATGGACATATGACTCAAATGAGTCCTGTTAGAATGTATCTCTGAGAATCATATATACAGGTGCTGGGAATGAGAGCCATGCTCATTTTCCTTGACTCTCAAGCTGCAGTGCTATAAGTCTGAAGATTTTGGTGGTCATGTTTTCAACCACATGGAGGGAGCACTTATAAACTGAAAGAGAATGAAGCCAAGCAGAGTAAAAAGTAGAATTAATGGTTAGAAACAGAGAAAGCCCTGTTAACATCCTGGGGGACCCTGGATCCATCCATGCCTGAAGTTTACCAAATTTCTCAGTAACACGAGCCCGTTTCTGTTTTAGCTTAAGTCAGTTGATTTGGGTTGCTAACTCTTAAATCTGAAAGGGCATGAACCCAGGCACAGCTTGAGGAAACTCGCAGTCACAAACCCATCCTACAGGAACAGAGGATCAAACTTGGCGAAGTGACAGAGCCTGGGCTGTGTGAGGTGTAACTCCTCAAAAGAAATTGATCACTCAAATTTCTTCGTGGCCTTGATCCCTTAGCACCAGACCTAAGCCCTATGGGTAAAGGAGGAGGATTTTTTTAAGTGGGAAAATGATTTCATTATAAACTCTGTAGGAGTTCAGCACAAAAGCAATCCTGAATGTGTGCCCTTGTGACGAAAGGTCACTCCTAGTGGAAGGAGAGGCATTTTTACAGCTTCTGTTCAAAAGAAAATGGAGGTTTTACAGACTAAAGAATCCTGATGCCACAACTGATGCTTTGGTGAGAGGGACTTTCTGGTTGGTGCTCTGAGGCTGAGTGGTCTATAAATGTCCCTGCTAGAGCTGATTGCCTCCCAGACCTGGGAAAGAGAAAGATGGTCTCTCTCTGGTAATCTTTCACCAAGTATCATCAAGAAGCCCCTCTGAACTTTCTCTCTCCTAGGGGAAAGCTTGGCCCTCCACCAGCAAAATCTTCATGCTCCACCAGGATTTTGTATGTCTCCAGCCCCATCTCTGGGGAGTCTCATTACCTACAAATCCCTGCAAAGGTCTAGGCACAGAATTCTGCCCCTAGTAGGTGCTCCAAAAACACTCATGGGGTGAAAGCCTTGAAGGGAAACAGAATATATTACCCCCAAATATGCCCCTTTGGCATATGGATTATTTTGAGCTTATTATTTTTAAGAAACAGCAGAGAAAGCAAAAGCTTTGGAAACCCAGTAGAAGTTACCTTCTCATAAGATACATTTACATTTATAAGGGAAATATCTATTTGTAAGTGTGTCTCCCTCTCTATAGGGCTTCCCTAGTGGCTCAGTGGTAAAGAATCTGCCTGTCAATGCAGGAGACATGGGTTCAATCCCTGGGTGGGGAAGATCCCCTGGAGAAGGGAATAGCAACCCCCCTGCAGTATTCTTGCCTGGAGAATACCATGGACAGAGGAGCCTGGTAGGCTACAGTCCATGGGGTGGCAAAGAGTCAGACACGACTGAAGCAACTAACATACACACTCCCTCTTTATACCAGGAAGAGGAGGACTCTGAATCTCTAGAAACTCTTACCAATGGAGAATGCTTGAACTTAAATCTTCATAACATCCTTATCTTTGTTTACTGTGCTTTGCCTGATAACTTACCCCTATCAACATCTTCTTTTGTTTTTTTTTGCTAGAGATGGTATTTAAGGTGATGACTTGGATCATTTACCAGAGTAACTCATTTTAGGGGTCTCTCCCATGAATACAGGAGGATATATACTATTAAACTTCTGTTTGTTTTTCTCTTGTTAATGTCTTATTATAGGGAGGTCTCAGCCAAAAACCTAGAAGAGTAGAGGGAAAACGATTTTTCCTCCCCCAACACCCTAATTGAATGAAAATCTCATTTCTGGCACCATCCAATGAAGACATAATAAAAATAAAAACTTTAGATCATTAGAATGTTCAAAGAAATTCTAAAACCCTTATTTAAATGTTCCTAAAGAAATCAAGTTGCCAACATCCGCTGGATCATGGAAAAAGCAAGAGAGATCCAGAAAAACATCTATTTCTGCTTTATTGACCATGCCAAAGCCTTTGACTGTGTG
>NW_011478599.1:11185-11524 GCF_000754665.1 Bison bison bison | reverse complement strand
CTGCAAGGCGATCCAACCAGTCCATCCTAAGGAAATCAGTCCTGGGTGTTCATTGGAAGGAATGATGCTAAAGCTGAAACTCCAGTACTTTGGCCACCTGATGGGAAGAGCTGATTCATTTGAAAAGACCCTGATGCTGGGAAAGATTGAGGGCAGGAGGAGAAGGGGATGACAGAGGATGAGATGGTTGGATGGCATCACCGACTTGATGAACATGAGTCTGGTTAAACTCTGGGAGTTGGTGATGGACAGGGAGGCCTGGCATGCTGTGATTCCTGGGGTCGCAAAGAGTCAGACATGACTGAGCGACTGAACTGAACTGAACTGAAAGAGCTTTAA
>NW_011478599.1:9725-10628 GCF_000754665.1 Bison bison bison | reverse complement strand
TTCTATCCCTAAACTATTCGAATGTGGTCCTGGGACCAGGGGCCTTGGTGTCATCTGAGAGCTTGTTAGAAATGCGCAATCTCAGACTCAGACCCCTTGAGAGAGAATACACTTCTTGGGCAATGTCTTCTTAGCTGACCAAAAGCTTTGGAAAATTTTTCAGTTATGTAGCAGTGCAGATGTTCATCCATGTTACAATACAAAGCAAAGCAAACCAAAATGATGTTTGTCCCCTTTAAGAAAAAAAAAAAAAAAATCCTGTTCTTGTAAAATAAGCGTTAAAGGAAGCCGCGGTGCTTCCCACTTTTAGGCAACAGATGGCACTATGGGACAACACTAAAAGTCACTATTTTTCCTGTAGCCAGGAGGAAGTCCTGGAAACTGGCAGGATGGAACACAGGAGTCTTGTGCTGGATGTGGACCTATTTAAAATCTACATCTTCAAAGTTAGAAGATTAGGAACTCTTCTGGATGAGGAAAAATAAAATAAGCTTGTGAAGGAAGTAGTGAAGAAGACAAGGGCTTTCCTCTCAAAGGAGAGAAAAAAATTTGCTTTTATATGTGTCAGAAAGCTCTGAAATTGTGTCTTTAAAATCCATTGTTCGAATTCCAGCTATGTAAGTCACTGCTTAAAACGCAAATGCCCTTAGGAGGCAATACATTTCACCATCCTCATGCCTTTCTGGGCATTAATTTGTCACCTTGCTTTGTAATAAAGGTCACTCCTCAGCAGCAAAAGAACTCCCTCACACCTCTATTGGTTCCTTTCAAGTTCCTCATCTCTTTCTCATAGGGACTGGTTGATTCAATTACTATAATGGCACAATGAATATACCTCAAAAATAGATAGATTTCTACCTCATTAGATAGAAAAAGTTACATTAGAACAGATAAGATACAATA
>NW_011478599.1:8920-9625 GCF_000754665.1 Bison bison bison | reverse complement strand
TTTTTTTTTTTTTTTAGCCCTGGCCATGGCAGTGAGAACCCAGAATCCTAACCACTAGGCAACCAGGGGATTCCCAAGGAGGCAGGCTTTAATTGTTCCAAATTTTGTTAAATATTAGCATCTGTTAAATCTGGATGTTGGTTGCCATGTGGTTGTCTGTTATACTGGTGTCTTTACTCTCCATATATTTGAAATATTAAAAATTTTAACAATGTTACCTACTATGCAAAGGCATAAAATATAACTTTTTATGTTATATGTTAGTGCTTGTTTGGTGCTGACCATACAAAGACGAAGAGAAAACTGACAATTTGACATGCTAGTGCAAGACATCTAGTGATAGCGGTAGAAGATTAATTCTCAAATGACTGCTTTAGAGATGATTGGAAGAGGGGAGGAGCGCTAAGAAGAGTCTGGGAGAAATTCGTGGAGAGTGGGAATGGAATGGGATCTTGATGCTGCCTGGAATCTGTATAGTGGGTCGGAAGAGGGTTAGCACTCCAAACGGGAAAACGGAATGTCTCAAATCACAGCGGTCACAGAGTGGGGCGTCCTGGATGGCCGGCAGAGGGTTGGGTAAGTCAGAAGTTCTGGCCAGGGTGGCAACCTGGTTGGAGCAGGACTCTGTTCAAAGTCTGAAGCTTACCCCCAGCTGGATCATTCTGCTCATGCCTCTACCTGCCAGGGAAGGAGCAGCCTACAAAA
>NW_011478599.1:8245-8756 GCF_000754665.1 Bison bison bison | reverse complement strand
GTCAAAGTCATTGTTGAATGACACAAGGAGGCCATGAACTGAATTATGATCATGGCCCCAGGAGTGAAAATAGGGAAGAAATGAAAAGAAACTGGGAAATCATTGACAGAACTCACAACTGTACATCCAGAAGACTAAAGAGAAATTGAAAAGGGCTCCAAGGGTTGGGAGAATAGTGATGCCCTTAAGGACAGTAAATGCCACTGGGAGGGACAGGAAGATTTGGGAAAGATTAGAGGAAGTTCATTTGTATAAATTTTGAGACTAAAATGATATCTAAGTGGCCATTCCATTAAACAGGAGATTTGGGGCTGGGGGCTTGGGAGGCAAGCTGTTGATTCAGATTTGGAAGCAGTCTTAAAAGTCATGGGATTGTATATACTTCGTGCAATGAATGATTAAGAGAAAAAGATGGTACACTAACAGCCTTTTCTTGGAGAGTAAGGAATAGGAAGATACAAGGAACCAAGGAAAGGTAAAGAGGTGAACTGCATCAAAGGGAGAAGCAGAT
>NW_011478599.1:6217-7832 GCF_000754665.1 Bison bison bison | reverse complement strand
CACAGGAGAACCTAGATTCTTGGACAATCTTTAGTTCTCTCAGGAAGCTGTCGTTTTCCCCGTCCTCTTACTTCTTGTCTACCTTGAAATGGCACTAATAATTAAGCGTGTCTTCCTCTGAAATCCCATGGCACATTTCTTGCCTCTCCATTGGCCATCAAATAAATCCATCCAAAGAAGATTCTGAAGTCGCACACCTAAGTTTGAATCTGGGCTTCATCAATTACTACCTGTGACCTGGAGTGCATTCTTGAACCTGCCATGTTTGATTCGTTTTGTATCCTGGGGTCCGAACACAGTGACTAATGCAGTTGTTATTGAGTTAGATCAAATTTTGCAAAATTCTTGGTTCCACACGTCACTTCTGCTTTGCCTGCATATTTCCATTCTGTCCACACCATGATATTTGCAGCAGTAAAGCAGGGAATATTGACTACATGTTCAAAAAGGAAGCAAGTAAAATACAGGGAAAAATGGGATAGTAGCGAGAGGAAGCAGTGACAGGCTTTTCCAAAATAATGAAGACCTGTGTGTCACTGAAGAAAGGAGGAAAGAACCAATGTAGGTTAAAGAGCTGGAAAGGGAAGGAATCTTATAGGCTTGGTAAGTGGGAAGAGGGCAGGGGGCAGGGAGGATTTAAATCACAAGTGCCAAGAGAAAAGAGTTTGCCTCTCTTTTACTAAAATTTTTAAAAATTTCTTTGGAAGCAGTAAAAATCGTCTTAAATTGCAATTAACAGTAATTAGCTGAGAACAACCATCATGTCAAATATATTAATTACCTAACCGGATCCTGGACTGAATCCTTGAAGTCTTTGTGCACAAACTGATAAAGGTATATATGCTTATGTTATACATGTATGCCCCAAACAGACTTAACTAATACATCAACTTGAATGTTTCTATCTAGAAATTATTTTCAAGAGGAACTTCAGAGAAGCTAAATGAGCTACTGAACTCACCACTTCACTTAGATGAGTAAACTGAGGCATGAAGTACTTAAATAACTTGTCCAACGTCAGCTGGGAAGTAGCTGAGTTGAAATTTAAACTATGGTCTTAACCACTCTTGTTATTTTGTTGCTAGGTCGTGTATAACTCATGTGACCCCTCCATGCTCCTCTGCCCATGGAATTCTCCAGGCAAAAATACTGGAGTCGGTTGCCGTTTCCTTCTCCAGGGGATCTTCCCAACCCAGGAACCACTCTACTGCCATTATAAAAATCAATATCTTAGACACACTTTGACCATGGTCCTGGATCCTTCTCACTTGTTCCTGCCTTGCTCTTCATCCAAGTTTGGTCTCCCTCTGATGTGTAACTCTCAGTCTTACAAGATCCTGTCCCTGACCTGTAGAACAAATGTCTGTACTTGGTCTTTCTACTGGAGTCTCTGGGGACTCTGATTAGATTTGTCCCCTGGTTCTACATCACCCACCTTGCTCCAAACAGGAACCTGGTCCAGTTCTCAGGTTCTAAACCTACTGGCTCTCCTTTGCAGCCAGCTTCCCAAGGTCCTACCTCTTACCTTCCACCTCAGTTCACCTGAACACCCAAGTTGGGATAGGGGAAAGTGTATAGCAGCTCCAAGTTTAGACCCTTGCCCCAGCATGACCCT
>NW_011478599.1:2985-5887 GCF_000754665.1 Bison bison bison | reverse complement strand
CAGACCTCAGATTAAGAATCCCTGCTCCAGAACTCTTTTTTTTTCAAATGACGGGAAGTCATTGAAAGGTCTTATTTATTCATGTATGTATTTAAGTTTATTTTTATTGAAGTATAACTGATTTACATACTGGAGGGTTTTAAACATGCAAGTGGAAAAATCTGGTATACATAAATATTTTTAATTTAAATTTAAATTTTTTAATTTGAAATATAATTGGGTATATGAGTTTCAGGTGTACAAAGTAATGATTCGATATTTGTATAGGTTACAAAATTACCACCAAAATAAATCTCTGGAACTTTTAACTTTGCCTTCTTTCGTTATTGAAATTTAAGTACTTTATTTACTTCCATAGATTGGAGAATTTTTCTTTTCTCTTTTGGCCCTGCCACACAGCTTGCAGAATCTTCGTTTCCCAACCAGGGATCAAAGTGACAGTGCTGAGTTGTAACCACTGGACTGCTGGGTAATGCCCGAGAACTTTGGAGTTAGGAGTGTTATCAGCAAGCTAGTGCTTCCCAGCCCCCTCACATCACTACTGAGGAGGCTATACTGAGGTACAGAGAGGTGTGCTCACAAACCTTCTTTGAAAATGGCGTGGCCTTTCTACCATACTGTTTTCTGCCATTTCCCCTTGTCTTTAACTCCCATGGAGGAGGAGGAAGGAGGAGCAGATGGCTTTAAAGTGCTCTGGGAAACTTCAGAGATATTTTTGTATAACGTGGGTGTTATGGATTGAATTGTGTTCTCCCCTCAAAATTCATATGTTGAAGCCCTAACCTCACTCCACCTCATCCCCGCCCTGGTACCTCAGAATGTGACCTTATGTGGGAATACGGTCATGTCATATAATTGGTTAAGATGAGGTCATGCTGGAGTGCGCTCCTAACCCAATGTGGAAAATCTTGGACATAGACACACACACAGGGAGAATGCCAGGGGAACATGGAGACAGAGAATGGAGTGAAGCAGCTGCAAGCCAAGGAACACCAAGGATTGCCCGCAGAAGCCAGGGAATGAACAGGCTCCTCCCTCAGGGCTCTCAGAAGGAACCATGCCTGCTGCTGACATCTTGACTTTGGGCCTCTAGTCTCCAGGACTGTGAATCAGTGAATTTCTGTTGTTTAAGTCCCTTGGTCTGCAGTGCTTGGTTAGCACAGCCCTAGCACATGAATATAGAGGGGGCAGTATGTACTTCTTTTGTCTGGGCACAGTGCTCTCAATACATGCCTTGACTACTGGGTCTTATAGGCAATGGCATGAGCATCTTTGGTGAAGATGAGGTGGGAAGGAAGGGACAGGAAGTATGCTGAGATCGTCATACAGACCAGCTGCCTGTGGTCAAAGAAAGCAGGTTTGCTTGATTAGGATAAAGCAGACTTCAGAGCTGGGAGATGATGAGAAATTACGCCAGAGAGTGAAACAAGGTGTTCAAATATCTCAGAGTAAAGGAGATGGTGTTTAGATGGATTTGGTCAAGGGCTACAGTCCATGGAGTCTCAAAAGAGTTGGACACGACTTAGCAACTAAACAGCAACAACATCAGGGAAACAAGGGTCTTGTGGTGGGGGACTTGAATGCCACAAATAATCTCTTCAACCCTCACCATCATGAAAGCCAATTTAAATAAACGTTGTTTAGTTGCAGTCGTGTCCAACTCTTTTGTGACTCCATGGCATGCACTGTAGTCTGCCAAGCTCCCTGTCCATGAGATTTCCCAGGCAAGAATACTAGAGTGGGTTACCTTTTCCTTCTCCAGAGGATCTTCCTGACCCAGGGATCGAACCTGCATCTCCTGTTTTGGCAGGCAGACTTTTTACTGCTGAGCCACTGGGGAAGCCCAATTTAAATAAATACACAGTCTAAATAAATGCAGCACATTGATGTAAACATGCAGTTTTTACAGAATCTTGCCTAAGCCCTTTGTATTAGTTTTCTAGGGCTGCTGTAACAAAGTAACACAGACTGGGTGACTCAAACAACAGAAATTTATTTTCTCAAAGTTTTGGAAAGTCCAAGATCAAGATGTCATTGTGTTTGGTTTCTCATGAGGCCTCTCTCCTTGGCTTGCAGATGACTGTCTTCTCCCTGTGTTCTCTCACTCACAGCCTTTTCCTCTGTGCATGCACATTCCTGGCGTCTCTTCCTTTTATTTGAAGGACACCAGTCCTACTGGATTCAAACCCACCCTAAGGGCTTCATTTAACCTTATTTACCTCTTTAAAGGGACTATCTCCAAATACAGTTACACTAGGAATCAGGGCTCCAATATATGAATTTTGATTTAACTCAATTCCTTCCATGGTACCCCCTCGTGTGAAAAAGTCTGAAGCTATCCTTGTAATGAAGAGTAAGAGCTGGAGAATGGCAAGACACATGGCTGATTTAATATTACTGTGGAAAAGTGAGCAAGAAGAGAAGATTGAACTGGGGGTCGAAGGATTTAGTCAAAAAGGGAGAACATCATATAGGTTAAATATTATAGACAGATTTTTAAAAGGTATTGAGTGGAGAATGAGATTGAGAAATTCAAGGCACTTATATGATAGGAGAGATACTGTGAGTGAGAAGGAGAAAACTGGATTATAATTACTGTGGGATTTGAAAATTGGGCCTGCTTTGGTACTCTCTTAGATATTTCAGTGAAGTTTAGCTACTTTCGGAGGCTAAGCTGTGCTGCTTCAAATGGCATTCAGTACGGAGACTGGACTATGTGAAGCCCTGACTTCTGTGTGGGTTACACAAGAAGCAAAGGGCACAAGTCTGGAAAGAGAGTGTGAGGTCAGTGTTTTGTCCATGATTTGTACATTTTTATGACTTAATTATCTGAGTAGCAGATATCACTACAACTGGATGCTTTCAACAGGACAAAATGCAAAGCAAAAAAAAAAAAAATGAA
>NW_011478599.1:0-2425 GCF_000754665.1 Bison bison bison | reverse complement strand
TGTATAATTTGAGTGAACTATTGCAGGAGTGGGCCTGCATACTGACTCCCTATGTTATGTGTTCTGTCTATAGACATTTGCTACAGCTTAATGAATGAAGAAACTTGGAGAAGGCAATGGCACCCCACTCCAGTACTCTTGCCTGGAAACTCCCATGGACGGAGGAGTCTGGTAGGCTGCAGTCCATGGAGTCGGACACGACTGAGCTTTTGCTTTCATGCATTGGAGAAGGAAATGGCAACCCACTCCAGCGTTCTTGCCTGGAGAATCCCAGGGACGGAGGAGCCTGGTAGGCTGCTGTCTACGGGGTCCCACAGAGTCGGACACGACTGAAGCAACTTAGCAGTAGCAATGAATGAAGAAACTTAATGCATATTATCTGAAGCTTATAGTTTTAGACAATTGTAAGGGTTAGATCCTTTAATTAATACTTGAGAGATATATGTGTGCGTGTATGTTTGTGTGTGTGTGTGTATATAAGGAGGAAGAGAGGGGGAAGGAAAGGAGGAGGAGGAAGCAGAAGAGGTAGAGGGGGAGAGAGGTTTCAACTTACAAAGAGGTTTTGCTCCAAAAGTTTATTTTTAAATTGTTGGCATTTTCTCTCAGAAACAGGGTTATAGAGGTTGATTAAGGGCCCAAATCAGGCTAGAAAAACATGTTGAACCAGTGCTCCAGTATAGTAGTATCCTAGAGCCTAAACAATGTTTTATGACAGCAGTGTTTCTATAAAAAGTGTGTTGAAGATTCTGACTTGGAATGCCAGCAATCCAACTCCCTATGGGCCCTCCTCTTCTCCCCCACTTATTTGTTAGGGTAGTAGAAGTAGACATTCACTAACACCAGGTGCAGATGGAAGCTTCTAGGCTTGGGAGTAGTAGTATACAATATAGTAAGTGGTCAGGAATGGGCTGAGAGGTAAGCTGTGAGCAGGCCTGGGAGACAGTAGGGAATTGTGACAGAGCACTTTATGGGGAATGGGAGGCTCCTCAAACTTTCTCCTGGGTCTTTAGCTGGACCCAGTGATGGTCCACCTGCTTCCCTTCCTCCTACTACCAACTGATGCTTCCAATAACTTCCTTTCTTCCCTGGTCTGTTCTGGAACAGCACATGGCTTCCATGTTTCTGCTTTATAATCCTGTCCCTGAAGCAAGCACTTCACAGTGTAGAAATTTAGTCTACTTTAGAAGAACTGTCAGATTTTTACTGTCCTTGCATTTTATCTTAAGAGCTATAAGGATCCCTTTTGGTGACAAGTTGGATAAAGCCTGAGGCCACTTGTAGGCAGATGGTTGAGAAATGATGGTCATTGCTGTGACCAGTACATCTCCCATGGGGTGGAAGGTTTGAGTGGCACAGAAGGGCCACTAGCCCCAAAATATCACACTAGATTACATTTTTTAAAGGGAAGGTGCAGGTTTGAAAGGCTTTTCCATTTGAAGATTCCTCTGAGAGCAGTGATACTTTAGACATTCTCTTAGCACAGTTGCCTAGTGATAATGGAGCTTTTGGATTAATGGAAAAGCTTGTATTGATATCTTTTAAATTATAAAGTGCCCTTCCATTCCTCATTTCCTGTTTCACTTTCTCTATTGGATAAGAGATGAATTTTTAGTGAAAAAATAAAAATGAGACTTGTCACAGGTTGGGATTCCTTGGAAGCAGACTCTGAGATGGACACAGAGCATATTAGGTTTATTAGCAAATGTCTTTGGTGTCAACTCCTGTGAAAGGGAGGGGCAGGAAACAGAACTGGGCGGAGGGAAAAGTCTCTGTGTCAGGCCCAAACACAGCCTCAGAAAGTTCTGGAGCTTTGTTTTGGGTTGGGCCAAGATGGCCAGGCCTGTATAACCTTACACCCATCAGTGCTTGGATGCTGGCTACCTGAGCCAGGCGACTTTTTACAGCTGAGGCAACTCCTTGTGCCAATGGCACTCCCAGCTGTTGGGGTAGCAAGCCCGTCACTGAAGGCAGCTTGGCATGGTGCCCAATGTGTCATATTACGATACTCAGATTAAAAATAGATGATAACTAGGAATTTATAGTGTAAAATAAAAATAAAAAAGCATACCTACTTAGAGTGCTGTTCTCATCTGCACAGATTCATTCAGCAGGAGGAGCAACAGAGTGCAGTCTACAGGCCAACAGGTTCCTATACCTGTGGCTGGGTACAGAAGCTGGGCTAAGACCAAGGCCTTTCCATTTGACCATGGCCATTCTTTTCATCTACCATGGCAACCTCCAGCAGACATGCCATGGCAATCAGGAAAAAGAAAAGCCTGCCTCTCTTCACTTACTTTTAAGAAAAGAAGCAAATTCATTTATTTATCCTGAATTTAAAAGCAATTTACATTTACTGTAAAAAAAAATATGCATAGTGCAAAAGGAATAGAACAGTGGGAAAATCACCCATGGCCCTAACAATCAG
>NW_011478598.1:26316-26607 GCF_000754665.1 Bison bison bison | reverse complement strand
GGATTTTTAAGGCAGAGAAACTATTCTGTATGATACTTAATTGTGGATTCATGTAATGATATATTTGTCTAAACCTACTGAATGTCTCTTACAAGGGTGAACCCAGACGTAAACTATGGATTCTATTAAAACTAATGTACAAATATTGGTTAATAAATAGAAGCAAATGTAGCATATAAAAGCATAATGCTTACAATAGGGGGAAAGAGTGGGAAGAGCACTGAGAGGCTGTATAGGAACTCTTTATACTTTCCACTCAATCATTCTGTAAACCTAAAACTACTCCAAAAA
>NW_011478598.1:20474-22828 GCF_000754665.1 Bison bison bison | reverse complement strand
ACAGTTCAAAAGTTATACATAATTCTACATTGAGCACCTCAGAGCAAAGTTCCAAACTTTGTCACTAGTGACAATAATTTGCTGTAAGAGGCTGGCCTGTGGACCATTGGATGTTGAACAACATCCCTTGCTTCTACCCACCAGCTGCCAGAAGCATTCTCACAGTTGTGACAAACAAAAATAGCTCTAGACATTGTCAAATATCTCCTAGGGGGCAAGATTGCCTTTGTCTTAGAATATATTTATTTCTTCAGTTGGATTATTTCTTTGTGACAGATTTCTAGAACTAGAATTTATGGGTCAAATAAAAATATTTGTATGGTTCTTGATGTATTGCTAAATTACTTTCCAAATGGGTTCCCTGCCCACCAGTGAAATCAATCTGAGTGACCCAATTCTGTGTTAACTGCTGGAGTCTCAGTTAATATTATTTATTTTTGTTAATTTGCTAATGCAAATGGAATTTTACTATTGTTGTTATTATTATTATTTGAGTTTCTTTTTTCTTGATTACCAGCAAGAATAAAATGCTGTACATGTTTGTCTATTATTAATTTTGTTTTCCTTGGTATGAAATATTATCTGAGTCCTTATTCCCTTTATGTTATAGGGTTTGAGGAGTAACAAAAGTAGTAAAAGAAAAAAAGAAAAGTACCAGAAGACAACTTTAACAAAACTGAGGCAATCTTTTTAAATGAGGGCTAGTTTTAAAAATAATTTAAAAAATGATTTTGACTACATTTTTTCAAGATTTTACTTTTATTTAGGAAGAGGAATGTCTAAGGTGACAATTAAGTCTTATTTTATGATTTTCCAGTCACAGATGGGCTTTCTTTGTGGGTGGGGTACATTTCAAATTTTTAGAAATTTCTTATATAGCATGCACCACAGTCTAGTTGATAATGTTTGCTTAGTCACTCAGTCGTGTCCAACTCTTTGCAACCCCATGGACTATAGCCCACCAGGCTCCAATGTCCATGGAGTTTTCCAGGCAAGAATAACAGAGTGGGTTGCCATGCCCTCCTCCAAGGGATCTTCCCAACCCAGAGATCGAACCCAGGTTTCCCACATTGCAGGCAGGTTCTTTACTGTCTGAGCCACCAGGGAAGCCCAAGAATACTGGAGTGGGTAGCCACTCCTTTCTCCAGGGGATCCTCCTGACCCAGGAATCAAACCAGGGTCTGCTGCATTGCAGGTGAATTCTTTACCAGTTGATAATGCTCCATATTTAAACAGATTTTTGTAATTTAGGACCCTTTTGAGCTTCTGAGGTTTCTGTAGTTGTTCCTTGACTGACCTTGTAGGCAACTCACCTACAAAATATTTTTTAAATATCTCTTAATATTGTATTCTTTAAAATAAGGTGTTTATCCTTTGTACATATGTTAATCAGACTTGTCCATTGTGATAATCAGCAATGTCTGTAAAACAAGAAATGTACTACTTTGCCCACTTACTTCTGAAAAATGCTCATCTTCCCCATCCTTGTCTCATCCTGTTACATCACTACCAGATTTTTTTCCCCTACTAATTCATGGAATAAGCTGGACATTAGTCAAAAACACACGCAAAGAAAATACTATTGATCAACTCTGGGTAGGAATAGAGACATAGACATGGAGAACGGACATGTAGACAAAAGGAGGGATGGAGAGGGTGGGATGAATTGAGAGAGTAGCATTGACATATATACAGTCCCATGTGTAAAACAGATAGCTAAGAAGAAGTTGTTGTGCAACACAGAGAGCTCAGCTCAGTGCTCTATGATGACTTGGAGGAGTGGAATGGGGGAATGGGAGGGAGGCTCAAAAGGGAGGGGATAGATGTATACTTACAACTTATTCAAGTTGTCATATGGGAGAAATTAACACAACATTGTAAAGCAATTATATTTCAATAATAAAATGAAAGATTTTTTTAAATTAAACTTTAAAAAAAAAAAAAAGGAAAGACGACTGAAATATTCAGTCTATATAGAGTTGCAGGTAGGGAAAAAGAAGGGCACTGAATTTATCTTCCTCCAAACCTCAATTTCTTCATCTATATTTTGAGAGATAAAAAAAAAAAAAAAATAGATTTCAGACTCCAGACTCCATTACTCCAGTGAAGCAGCCATAGGCCTTGGACTGACTTGCTGCTCTAGCTTAGTTACAGTTTTAGAGATAGAAAGTTACTGTAAAGAAACCAAGACAAACATTAACAAAATTCTAAATGACGTGTGTCATCAAGAACAAACACACTTGGATCATTCAGAAATTCATCCTCAAATCAGATATTCACCATGCCAAGAAGCATTTACAAAATTTTGTAGGATGTAATTATTTTCCTTAATAAGGATAACAGTTAATAGTATA
>NW_011478598.1:19786-20374 GCF_000754665.1 Bison bison bison | reverse complement strand
CACGAACAAGATAATCACGATGGTATGATCACTCACCTAGAGCCAGACATCCCAGAATGTGAAGTCAAGTGGGCCTTAGGAAGCATTACTACGAGGTGATGGAATTCCAGTTGAGCTATTTCAAATCCTGAAAGATGATGCTGTGAAAGTGCTGCACTCAATATGCCACAAATTTGGATAACTCAGCAGTGGCCACAGAACTCAAAAAAGTCAGTTTTCATTCCAATCCCAAAGAGAGGCAATGCCAAAGAATGCTCAAAGTACTTCACAATTATACTCATCTCACATGCTAGTAAAGTAATGCCCAAAATTCTCCAAGCCAGACTTCAGCAATACGTGAACCGTGAACTTCCTGATGTTCAAGCTGGTTTTAGAAAAAGCAGAGGAACCAGAGATCAAATTGCCAACATCCGCTGGATCATGGAAAAAGCAAGAGAGTTCCAGAAAAACATTTACTTCTGCTTTATTGACTATACCAAAGCCTTTGACTGTGTGGATCACAATAAACTGTGGAATTATTCAAGACATGGGAATACTAGACCACCTGACCTGCCTCTTGAGAAACCTGTATGCAGGTTCGGAAGCAAC
>NW_011478598.1:19350-19637 GCF_000754665.1 Bison bison bison | reverse complement strand
GAAGAGGAACTCAAAAGCCTCTTGATGAAAGTGAAAGAGGGGAGTGAAAACATTGGCTTAAAGCTCAACATTCAGAAAACTAAGATCATGGCATATGGTCCCATCACTTCATAGCAAATAGATGGAAAAACAGTGGAAACAGTGTCAGACTTTATTTTGGGGGGGCTCCAAAGTCACTGCAGATGGTGGTTGCTGCCATGAAATTAAAAGACACTTACTCCTTGAAAGGCAAGTTATGACCAACCTAGATAGCATATTCAAAAGCAGAGACATTACTTTGCCAACAA
>NW_011478598.1:17471-18740 GCF_000754665.1 Bison bison bison | reverse complement strand
CCTGGCGTGCTGCAATTCATGGGGTTGCAAAGAGTCGGACACAACTGAGTGACTGAACTGAACTGATACCACTTTTTGTGGTCTTGAAATTAAAATTCAGTCTCTGAAGACTGACTTAACTTAAATATGGACTATTTCTTTAACACAACTCCCAATTGTCAGTACGTAGTGTTTTAAACTACAGTATTTCATCTTTAGAAGGAAAAAAAACACAATGTAATAACTAGGCAATCTTGTTGAATCTTCTGCTGTGATGTTATTTCTGCCCTGAAATGATCATTTGTCTTCATTTTGCCAGGTTTATTGCCCCAAAAGGATACCATAAAAGCACAAATTGCTACCTGCCACAAATGTCCTGGTAGATTTAATATTTCCACTAAGGCAGCCTCTAACACTAGTTTTAGGGTTGTTCCTTTAAGGACAAGCATTCTTTCATTTTGTTTGTTTATAAATTTTTTTAAGCTGAGTCAAGCAGTTGAAACACACAACCTGTAGTCTTCCACTAATAAACAAATTAGAAGCTGAAACCCTGGGGCCAATGACCTGTATGTATGCCTATTAACAATCTGTTGAGGAGGGCAGTCCTAAGATGATGGAGGAATAGAACGGGAAGACCACTCTCTTCCCCACAAAGTCATCAAAAGATCATTTGAACGCTGAGCAAATTCCACAAAACAACTTCTGAATGCTGCTGGAGGACACAAGGCACCCAGAAAGGCAAATCATTCTCTTTGAAAGGAGATAGGACAAAATACAAAAGAGAGGCAAAAGCGTTAGGGACAGACACCCATCTCGGGGAGGGAGTTGTGAAGGAGGAGAAGTTTTCACGCACCAGGAAACCCTCTCACCGGCGGATCTGTGGGGAGTTTTGGAATCTCTGGGGGCAACATAACTGGAAGGAAAAATAACAAACAAAAAACCCACAGATTACATGCCTAACCATAACTCCCAACAGAGAAATAGCCCAGATGCACGAGTTCACCAGCAGCGAGTGGGGGGTTAAACTGGGAGGCGTGGGCTGCATGCTTAGGGTGACCGGGCCTGAATGCCATGAGGACAATCTGAGGGAGCTAACGTGAGATAACAACCCAAACTGTGGGATAGCCAGAGAGAAAAAAAGAAAGAAAGAAAGAAAGAGAACTTTCCCGCGAAAAGCTCAAAGGCATAGCCTGGTCTGCTCACATAATAGAGGACTGAGCAAATACCACAGGAGAGCTAGCAGGCTACAGACCAGCCCATCCCCCATCAGAGGCAGAGAGGCAGGCTGGC
>NW_011478598.1:12821-16990 GCF_000754665.1 Bison bison bison | reverse complement strand
GCCCAGACATTGCGAGCATTCCCCTCATACGCCAGTGATATTTGTTTGCAGTGTTCCTCCCTCGCCACAGCACAACTGAACAAGTGAGCCTAAAAAAGTGACCACCTTCACCCCCTTGTGTCAGGGCAGAAATTAGACAGTGAAGAGACTTGCAAACAGAGGAAGCCAAAATAAACAAAGAGGGAATTGTTTTGGAAGTGACAGGTGCAACAGATTAAAACCCTGTAGTTAGCACTGACTACATTGGAAGGGGCCTATACACCTTGAGAAGAAATATAAGCTGGAAAAAAGAAGTATCTGAAACTGAACTGACTCCACACTTCCCTCAACAGCTCCAGAGAAATTAAATTTTTAATTTTTTAAAATTTTAAGTTCTTTATTACTCCTTTAACTTTCACTATTATAACTTACTATTACCTTGTCAAAAAAGACCCTATCTTTAACAAATTTCATATATATTTTTTATAATTTTTGTGATTTTGTTTGGTATTTTTAATATTGTATTTTTAAGAGTCTAACCTCTACTCTAGATTTTTAATCTTTACTTTTTTGTATTTGCTCTCAATTTTTTACATTTAAGAATTCAATCTTCAGTACCCATTTTTACTTAGGAGTGTTATTACTGGCTTGATTGCCCTCTCCCCTTTTGACTCTCCTTTTTTTCCCCCAGATCACCTCTATCTCCTCCCTCCCCCTTCTCTTCTGTACCCAACTCTGTGAATCTCTTTGGGTGTTCCAGGCTGTGGAGAACACTTAGGGAAGTGACTACTGGCTAGAACTGACTCTCTCCTTTTGACTCCCCCTCTTCTCCTCCTGGTCACCTCTATCTTCCTCTCCCTCTTCTCTTCTCCCTGTAACTCTGTGAACCTCTCTTGGTGTCTCTCACTGTGGAGAATCTTTTTGCCATTAACCTAGATGTTTTATCATTGGTGCTGTATGGATGGAGAAGTCTTTAGGCTACTATGAGAGTAAAACTGAAAGACAGAGGCAGAAGGCTTAAATCCAAAATTTGAGAACACCACAACTCCTAACTCTAGGGAACATTAATCGACAAGAGCTCATTCAAAAGCCTCCATACCTACACTGAAACCAAGCTCCACCCAAGAGCCAACAGTTCCAGAACAAGACATACCAAGCTAATTCTCCAACAACGCAGGAACATAACCTGAGCACAAAAATACAGGTGGCCAAAAGTCACACCAAACCCACAGACACCTCAAAACTCACTACTGGACACTTCATTGCACTCCAGAGAGAAGAAATACAGCTCCACCCACCAGAACACCGACACAAGCTTCCCTAACCAGGAAACCTTGACAAGCCACTTGTCCAACCCCACCCACAGGGAGGAACCTCCACAATAAAGAGGAACCACAAGTTTCCAGCATACAGAAAGGCCACGCCAAACACAGAAATCTAAGCAAGATGAAAAGGCAGAGAAATATCCAGCAGGTAAAGGAACATGATAAATGCCCACCAAACCAAAACAAAGAGGAGGAAACAGGAAATCTACCTGAAAAAGAATTCAAAATAATGATGGTAAAAAATGATCCAAAATCTTGAAAATAAAATGGAGTTACAGATAAATAGTCTGGAGACAAGGATTGAGAAGATGCAAGAAATGTTTAACAAGGATCTAGAAGAAATAAAAAGAGTCAATCAATGGTGCATAATGCAATAATTGAGATCAAAAGCACTCTGGATGGAACCAATAGTAGAATAACTGAGGCAGAATATAGGATAAGTGAGGTGGAAGAGAGAATGGTGGAAATAAATGAATCACAGAGAAAAAAAGAATTAAAAGAAATGAGGACAACCTCAGAGACCTCTGGGAAAATCTCAAACACTCCAACATTCGAATCATAGGAGTCCCAGAAGAAGAAGACAAAAAGAAAGGCCATGAGAAAATACTTGAGGAGATAATAGTTGAAAACTTCCCTAAAATGGGGAAGGAAGTAGCCACCCAATTCCAAGAAACCCAAAGAGTCCAAAACAGGATAAACCCAAGGTGAAACACCCCAAGACACATATTAATCAAATTAATGAAGATCAAACACAAAGAACAAATATTAAAAGCAGCAAGGGAAAAACAACAAATAACACACAAGGACATTCTCATAAGGATAACAGCTGATCTTTCAATAGAAACTCTTCAGGCCAGAAAGGAATGGCAGGACATACTTAAAGTGATTAAAGAAAATAACCTACAGCCCAGATTACTGCAAGGATCTCATTCAAATATGAAGGAGAAATCAAAAGCTTCACAGACAAGCAAAAGCTGAGAGAATTCAGCACCACCAAACCAGCTCTTCAACAAATGCTAAAGGATATTCTCTAGATAGGAAACACAGAAAAGGTTTATAAACTTGAACCCAAAACAACAAAGTAAATGGCAATGGGATCATACTTATCAAAAATTACCTTAGATGTAAATGTGTTGAATGCCCCAACCAAAAGACAAAGACTGGCTCAATGGATACAAAAACAATGAAAACATAGGCAAAACGCTCTCTGACATAATCACAGTAGGATCCTCTATGACCCACCTCCCAGACTAATGGAAATAAAAGGAAAAATAAACAAATGGGACCTAATTAAACTAAAAGTTTTTGCACAACGAAGGAAACTGTAAGCAAGGTGAAAAGACAGCCTTCAGAATGGGAGAAAATAATAGCAAATGAAGCAATTGAAAAAGAATTAATCTCAAAAATATACAAGCAACTCCTGCAGGTCAATTCCAGGAAAATAAACGATCCAATCAAAAAATGGGCTAAAGAACTAAACAGACATTTATCCAAAGAAGACATACAGAAGGCTAACAAACACATGAAAAAATGCTCAACATCACTCATTATCACAGAAATGCAAATCAAAACCACAATGATGTACCATTTCATGCCAGTCAGAATGGCTGCTATCAAAAAGTCTATGAACATTAAATTCTGAAGAGCATGTGGAGAAAAGGGAACCCTCTTACACTGTTGGTGGGAATGCAAACTAGTACAGCCACTATAGAGAACAGTGTGGAGATTCCTTAAGAAACTGGAAACAGAACTTCCATATGACCCAGCAACCCCACTGCTGGGCAAACACACAGAGGAACCCAGAATTGAAAGAGACACATGTATCCCAATGTTCATCACAGCACTCTTTACAATAGCTAGGACATGGAAGCTGTGTAGATGTCCATCAGCAGATGAATGGATGGGAAAGCAGTGGTACATATACACAATGGAGTATTACTCAGCTATTAAAAAGAATGCATTTGAATCAGATCTAATGAGGTGGGTGAAACTGGGGCCTATTATACAGGGTGAAGTAAGTCAGAAAGAAAAACACCAATACAGTATACTAACGCATATATATGGAATTTAGAAAGATGATGACCCTATATGCAAGACAGCAAAAGAGACACAGATGTAAAGAACAGACTTTTGGACTCTGTGGGAGAAGGCAAGGGTGGGATGATTTGAGAGAATAGCACTGAAACATGTATGTTACCATATGTGAAATAGATTGCCAGTCCAGGTTCGATGTATGAGACAGGGTGCTCAGGGTGCACTGGGATGACCCTGAGGGATGGGATGAGGAGGGAGGTGGGAGGGGGGTTCAGGATGGGGAACACATGTACACTCATGACGGATTCATGTCACTGTATGGCAAGAAACACTGCAATATTGTAAAGTAATTAGCCTCCAATTAAAATAAATAAGTTAATTTATTTTAATAAAACAATTATTAAAAAAAATCTATGGAATGCTCTTGGCTATGTCTTGCATCACACCAACGTATAGCAGAACAGAAAGTAACAGGGCACAGACATTTATGCAAGTGAAAATGTGCATGAGAGACAAGGGGCATATTACCCAGGGAAGTCTCTGTCTCTGGATGATGTTAGGAAAAAGGGAAGACAGATTGTTCTCTAGGGTAGTTTGAATGTTGGCTTGAAGATCGGGAGAAGCATGAGGTCATTTCTTAAGAGCTTTCATAATCTCCGAATTTTATGTAGCACCAGATTCTGGTAGATGAGCAGCATTTCTATCTTGTGGCTCAGCTGGTAAAGAATCTGCCTGCAATGCAGGAGACCTGGGTTTGAACCCTGGGTTGGGAAGATCCCCCAGAGAAGGGCATAGCAACCCACTCCAGTATTCTGGCCTGGAGAATACAGT
>NW_011478598.1:4579-12721 GCF_000754665.1 Bison bison bison | reverse complement strand
ATCTCCTAGAAGCTGAAAAAATGTGATAAAGGAGGAAAAGGCATGTGATATATGCCTAAGAACCTCTGTTGGAGAAATGATTGGGCAACCTAAAACTGTTAAACCTCAGTTTCTTCTCTGTAAATACATATCAACTTGGTTGACTTAACATTTCCACACCCTTACTGTTTCTCTCTTAAATTTCACATAGAATTTATACATAGGGAAAATTGTGTCTTGGAAAACACAGAATCACCATTTTTAGTATCATTTGACTCTGGGTATTTTTTACCCTGACCTCCCATTTTAAAAATTCATTTTCTTAATATTTGTACTATCCTGACAAGGCAGCCGGCAGCAGGTGCCTTGAATTAGCTCATTTTAGGCATTCTGCATTTTGAAGTTAAACTGCTAGTGGGATCCCATCTGCTTAATAACATTCCATTTAAAATTAAACTGGGAAAAATTTTTAAATGTTTACAACCCTGGGAAAACTTCAACAGAATGTCTTGCTCCTAGTCCATCATTTAGAAGGAGCTCCAGGGGATTAGAAGAGCAACTCTGGGCTTGTTGCTTTCTATAAAGTTTGAGACTTTTACTCTCTATTCAGATTCCCAATTATAGCGTTGCAGGTCCTTAAGATACAGTCATGTTTCCAAGATTCAGTCGACTATCACAATTCTGGGCATCATTTAACCAGAAAAAGCATGAGCTTTGAAGCAAACAAAAATAGATTTAAGGCCTGCATCTGCCACTTATTTGCCATGTGATATTAAACCTTCACAGTTTCCTTGTGTGTAGAATGGAAATAATGTCCTTTAATAACCTTCTAGAAACCTTGTGAGCACAAACCTAAGATAAAAATGTAAAGCAAAATCAAAATACCTGAGATGTACGGATCCTTCAACTGATGTCAGTTAAGTATACTATGGGATGTAGCTGTGGTAATCCTCACTTTTCAGATAAAGAAACAGGCTCAGAGACATTAAGTTACTTGTCCAAAGTCACACATTTTCTTAGGAATTTAAACAAAGAATTATCCTTGACTTCTCTTTTCCCCTCAATCCTACTCCCACCCCTATCTAATTAACAAATTCTACCTAACAAGTTCTACCTAACAAGTTCTATCTAACAAGTTCTACAAGTTCTAATTAACAAGTTCTCTATTAACAAGTTCTACCTTAAAATTTGATATCTAATTCTGCTATTTTTCATCATCTCCAGCATAGCCATCTTAAAATAATTCTCATTTTATCTCTTGGCTTATTTCAACAGTCTCTTAACTGGTCCCCCAGCTAAAACTCTTATCTGCCCTACTATCTGTTATCAACAAAAGTAAGAATAAAGCATACTTGAGACCATGACACTTCTCTGTTTAAAACTCAATAATAATTTCCACTGTGCATGTGTACTATATCACTTCAGTTATGTCTGACTCTTTGTGACTCTGTAGGCATTAGCCTGCCAGGCTCCTCTGAAATTCTCCAGGCAAGAATACTGGGATAGGTTGCCATTCCCTCCTCTAGGGGATCTTCCCGACCCAGGGATTGAACTGACATCTCTTATGTCTCCTTCATTGGGGGGCAGGTTCTTTACCACTAAGGGCCACCTGGGAAGCCCAGTTCCCACTGTACTTAGAATGAAACACAAAACCTTTAGTAGAGCCTTCAGGAATCTGTGTTCTCTGATCTTTGTCTACGTCTCAAATTTAGTCTTTTACCACTTGTCCCCTTGTTCACTGTTTCAATAACACAAGCCTGATGGTAGCTTCTCTTACAGCTGAACTTCTTTTCTGCCTGGGAACTTTAACACTTGCCAGTCCTCTCGTTTGATCTGGTTCAAACCAGTCAATCCAAAAGGAAATCAGCCGGCGAATATTCACTGGAAGGACTGATGCTGAAGCTGAAACTCCAATACTTTGGCCACCAGATGTGACTCATTGGAAAAGACCCTGATGCTGGGAAAGATCAAACGTGGGAGCAGAAGGGGATGACAGAGGATGAGATGCTTGGATGGCATCACTGACTCAATGGACATGAGTTTGAGTAGGCTCTGGGAGTTGGTGATGGACAGGGAAGCCTGGCGTGCTGCAGTCCATGGGGTCGCAAAGAGTCAAACACAACTGAGTGAATTGAACTGAGTCCTCTGGTTGGAAGGTGTCCCCTCAGAACTTCTCCTTCTCATCACTCAGGTTCCTGATCAGATGCCATCTCCTCAAGAGGTCTTTTCTGACTACCTGATCTACAATAACATCATGTTCCCATTCAGTCACTGATTTTTCATCTGGCTTAATCTCCTAGCCCTTACCACTATCTAAAATTACTATATTTATTTATTTATGTTTTCACTTGTTTATTTTCAGTCCCGCATGACTTTTAAAGGCTATGCCTTCTTATGTAAAACATGAAACAAAATAAAACCAAATCCCAATTTTTTTAACTCATTTAAGTGGAAGGGGGAATCAGTTAAATCTATTTAATCTTTTAAACTTATACAGCAAATTTATTTGATCCCAGCCAACTGTTAGATTCCCATTTTAGACCTAGACTAAGGCAGGCATTTGTATAAAGCATTCGAACCCTCAGGATACTATTTAGCAAAGGGAATTTCAGCCAGCCTTCAGCTCACTTGGAAATCAGGTGTAGAAATAGCGTAAATGATTCCCTTTCATTTTAACCATCGTTTGTGAACCCTCCTCCAAGTCTTTGCCAGACCTGCTAATAAAAAGACAAATTGACTAATTAATCTTCACCTTCTCCCTCCATCCCTGAGCAGTACACATTGGAGGTACTAATGAATAACAAAGGGGCTCGATGAACAATAGCAGGCGGCCACAAGAGAAGCAGAGCCGAGTTTCCTGAACTTCTTGACTAATGAAGTTTGTGTTTCTTATCCACTTCTTCACCAGGAATGTGAAGATGTGAGGTCTGGCAGACTCAACCCTTGAATTGAAAAGTGACCAGCCCAATGGGAATCAGCAAGAAATGAGAAAGTGACTCAGGGCTAGTCCAGCCACCTAGACAACAAAAGAAAGCCAACTGTGTAAGTTTAGCATCAACACACTTTACACACAAGTGACTCAGAACTTCACCAATAACTTAGTGAGTGGTGAATGGAAGTTCACATTAATTTCATACTGCAGTAAGATCTGTACATAACCATCCTTGCTGTATAATATAAACTGCTTAGTATATGCTATTATCCATTTTATAATGGTTTTGTTTGCTTACATAATTCTGAATAAGATATACCCAGCCAGTTGTTGAAGCCATTCCCCGAGTGAGGGTATGGCATTGGCAGAATAGTCACTGAGTAGCTTTTTGGATGGACCACCTTCACTTCCTACTAGATATGCCCTCATGATGAAAGCCCTACCAAAGCTCACAGTAGATGGGAAAACCTGGCTTTAGCTTATGAGCCTGGAAATGGAATTCTTTCAGCAGCCAAAATATTTTGAAATGCTGTCTGACATAAACCCGAACAAGCTAGAGCACTATCAGGGGGAACTTTCTCACTGATAAGGGTGGCTTCCCAGATATAAAGGGAAAAAAATGATGTCACTTCTTTATTTCTGAATTGCATAGTGCTTGACTCTTAACTTGGAAGCAGTTCTGAAAAATGGAATGAAAAGTTGGTGATCATCTAATTCATTTGGAGCTCTTGAGTTTTCCAGTTCAGTCACGTACAAGGAGCAAAAGAAATTAATAGTAGGTCAGACTCAGTGCTGTGTTGGCAAGACAGCCTCAGAGTCCCAGATTTCTACCAGGGTAAGATTTATGCTGCTCAGAAGACGCTGTAATGCACCTCTTTTTACATTTCTATTTAAACAAGTATTTGGATAAATGCTCTGATGTCACTGCTCAAAATAAAGACTGCTGCAAGACCCGACTGCAAGGATTTGTTTAGCATTCTGTGCATAGATCCCTGCAAAGCCAGCACATTCCCAAGTTATTTCCTAGCACAAAACTTCATCACAAGAGAATCGTTAGGTTCCCCCCACAAAGGGGTCATCTCTGGAGCATTTCTTCTTGGCTCCCAATTTGGCATGTTAGAGGGTTAGATCATCATTTCTTTACTTTTCCTGTCTGTCTGCTCATCTGTTTTGAGTATGTCTGTCTTTCTTATAATCACTGCCTTTCTTTTAAGAGCAAATATCCTTGCCTTTTCCCAAAGAAGCCATGCCTCCTTTACCAAGGATAAAGCTTAGCTTTTCAGTAACCTACACATCACAATGCATAGTAATACAAATAACTATTCTTTGGGGCTCCTAGTTGGTACTAGGAGCCAGAACTGGCCACATCATGTACTAGGCCTGATGCAAAATGAAAATATAGAACCTCTACAAAACTAGGAAGAATCTCAAGATGGTGACAACAGAGCATTAAACTAAATGCAGGGCCCTTCAAATGGCAGGGTCCTGGGAAATTGCATAGATCACATGCCCCTGAAACCAATCCTGCTAAGAGCTAATTTATTCTTTCCCTGGTCTTTTGAGGAGAACATAATTATTTCTAGTTTGTAAGAGAAGAAATCAAAACTCAGAGGAGTAAAGAAACATCAAAAATTAGGCTGCTAGCAAGTGGTCAAGCCAGCTCTGAGTCAAATACCTACTTTCTTTCACTTATAAACTGGGTTGGCAAACCGTGGCTCTCAGGCCAATTCTGGCCCACAAGCTAAAAAGTTTTTTTTTTTTTTTTTTACATATTAAATGTTTCAATAAAACCAAAGGAATAATATCTCATGAGAGTTGAGAACTACACCACTTTCAAGTTTCAATGTTCATGAAGACAATTTTGTTGGAACACAGTCACCACCACTCACTTGCTGTGTGTGACTACTTCTGTCCTCAAGGGCAGGGTTGAGTCATTGCACCTGAGACCTAGTGACCTTCCAAGCCTGAAACATTAACCCTTTATAGAAAAATTTCTCAACTCCTGCCCTAGAACATGCAACAGTGAGCACAGAATTGTTTGACAGAAAAATAAATGCACACGCATAGATTGAATGGAATATTTTCTCATCCTTAGGGTATTCATTTCCTAGGGCTGTTGTAACAAAGGACCACTGAGTGGGTGACTTAAAACAACAGGAATGTATTTTTTTCCTACAGTTTTGGAGGCCCCTGAAATCAAGGTGTTGGTTTCTTCTGAGGATTCTGAGGTAGAATATGTTTCAGGCCTTTCTCTTGGCTTCTGCTCACAGCAATCCTTGGTGTTCTTCCTGTGCCTCTTTGTCTTCACATGCCCATCTCCTTATAAGGACAAGAGTCATGTTGGATTAGAAGTCCACTCTGTTCTAGTATGACTTCTTCTTAATTAATGGCATCAGCAAAGGCTGTGTTTCCAAATAAGGTCAGATTCATGGGTACTGAAGGTTAAGGACTTCAACACATCTTTTGAACAGAGGGCACAATTAAATTGTTTTCTGAGTACAGAAAATAAATAGTAAGCATACACATAAAGAGCAAATAACCTACAATCTCACATCATTCTTCAGTCTGATTTCCCCATCCCTGACCAGACTAAGCTATACAGCAACTATTTATAGGATTTCTCCAGATCAATGTTCTCAGACCTACTTTCGACCTTCATCTTACCTAATCTCTCAGGTCCTGGAAGCATCTTAGATGCCAAGTGGACTCTGCTGGCAATCCCTTTGTTTTAGTATTTATAACTCAAGATCAAGCAATGCAGTAGAGGATTTTTACCACATACACCTTCTGAACATTGAAATATGCACCATGATGTGGATCCTTACTTCATTCATTCTGTCCAGTTAAATCCCCTTGCTGTCCTGAATATATGTCTTTGTATTTTTTCAGAGGTCATGTCCTTGAAAATAGAATAATACTTTATTGGAAATCCAAGATGATCAAGCACCACATTGTATCACTTGAATTTTCAACAAAGGCATTTTGGCATTATAAACCATTATGGTGTGACTTCAGTTCAGGGAGTCCTGGTACAGGCTGGGGTACATGGGCCCCACTTTAATACTTAGTAACTACTTTCATCCTCAAAGTACTGCCTTCTGACTTCATTAGTCTTTCTGATTTTCTATGAAGTCTGCTATCTTTCTTCCTACTTTAAGGGGCAAGAAAGTAAAAAGAAGAAAGTAACAAATTCTTATAAGAAAGAAAAGTAATAATCCATTAGGAAGCATTGCACATCTTTCTTAACGAGTTAAGAACTAGTTAAGGTGGCCTGAGTTTTGACATAACAAGGAGGGTTTTGGTGTCATGGGCAACAGCAGAGACTTTCTAATTTTTCTACATGGATCTTGTACTCATTATACCACAAGCTAGCCAACAGTGCCTGGTTAATAAATACTGAGTAAATGAATGAAAGAAAGGAAATAAGGCACATTTTAATATCTAAGATACATAGAGATCTAAGTGAAGTCTTGTACATTCTCAGTTTAGTTTTTTGTTTTGTTCTACTGAAATGCCCGTTCGCCTGTGCTGCTGCTGCTAAGTCACTTCAGTTGTGTCTGACTCTGTGTGACCCTGTAGACAGCAGCCCACCAGGCTCCCCCATCCCTGGGATTCTCCAGGCAAGAACACTGGAGTGGGTTGTGCTAGTACTTTGTAAAATGATATCCTCCCACTGCCCACATCTTCTCTGCTGCTTCACTACTTCAGTCTCTGACACAACCATATTGACATTTCAATAATTGTGTGCTACATCCAAAGTGCCTTCAATGCCTTAAGCATATGAAAGAAACCACTCAATCCAATTTTTACTGAAGTTACAATCCTAGGTAGTCATGACCGTTATCCCTGCCCTGTCCTTCCATGTCTGCCCTCTGGCTACAGTTAATCAGACCAGAAGCTGAAACATAACCAAAGGATAAACTATGATGTGGTCTGCCACAGACAGGGAAAAAAAAAAAAAAGACCACCCAAACAGGGATACGTTGAGCCAATCTATTTCTTGTTCTTAGGAATTTGAGCTGAAAAACAATGCAGGGAATGAGGCCATTAATATGAATTACATGTGGAAGGCTATACGGAGAACCCACGCACTGGTGAGAGGTGTGAGATTTATGCAAAAGCAGATCTGTAAGTAGAGAGGAGTTACAAAGTAAGTGGAAATACATGAGACCAAATATTTTACCCCTCATTCACTTAATGTTTTAGATTTTAGCACCTGAATCCCTATGTTACTTTCTTGCCCTATTTTTGTCATCAATTTGACAATTTCAAAATTTATGTAGATAATCTTTCTATACCCTGACCTCTTAGTTTCTTGACTTTCTCATTCCTAATGGTCTTGGCTTCCATTTCATTCTGACCACTCATTGCACAATTCTATCATTAACTCCTCACAAGTCTTCCACTGCAAAGACTGAACTAACACAAAATACCCAGTTTGAGCTATTAAAATAGTTATGGAAAAATATGATGATTGCTCCAACTAGTGAGCTAACAGTAGAAATAGTTACAGGAGGAATGAATTTGGGAGTAGTCTATAAGCTCAGGTAACAGGATCTGCTGATGCAATGGATGGGGATAGTGGTGATAAGAGTAGTCAAGAGTGACAGCACGTCTGTCCTGAGCAATTGGATGAAGGCTGTTTTCTAAGGTGAAAAAGCAGTTCTTGGGGAGAAACTCAGAGCTCATTTTTGGAAAAGAGAAAATGTCATGGAGGTAGTTGCATATTGAATATGAAGTTCAAAAGGGGCATCAAAGCCACAGACGTAAATTTGGGAAACTATACCATATGGCATATAGAGGATTGTTAAATCTATAAATGTGAAACCACCAAGGTTGTGGATATAAAGAGTAAAAAGAGAATCCAGTACTAAGCTCTAGAGCAATCCAACTTTTATCATTTAGGAAGAGGAGGAAGAACCAGGGAAGGACATTTAGCAGTATCTAATGAACTAGGTAGAACATAAGGCATAGGTCATAAGATATAACTTTATAAACACAAGATGTAAAAGGAAAATAGTGTTACTGTGAAAAGTATTGGATAATTGAATGAGTTCAGATCAGCAGTGCCCTTTGAAACAAACAAACAAAAAATAGATATATACACACTAAACAACAACATGCATTTTTTTAAATTTTATAATTATCTTATTTTCAACCTCTATCCAAAGGAAGATTATTTAAAACTAGACACTTTTTAAGAAAATATAAACTTCTAATATACTTTCATG
>NW_011478598.1:3574-4479 GCF_000754665.1 Bison bison bison | reverse complement strand
TTTCCTGGAAACCACGCTCCTTTCTTCCTCCAAATCAAAATTAAGAACTCCTCTTTGCTGTTGAAACATCCTCTCCATGTCTCTCACAAGACCTCACAGAATTCCATTATAATTGTTTGCTTATGTGTCTCTTTCCCCATCATAATGTAAACACTTGAAAAGTAGAAAATATGCTATCTATACTTCCATAATTATAGTTTTTAAGCTCAGGTTCTAAACTAGTATATTTGTGTATAAGACAAACATATCAAACCCTTACTAACTCCATGCTTAAGCAACTCCATTACTCACAAGTTTTCCTTTGTAATAAACTTGGGAGGAAAAAGCCAATTATTTCTCAATAGAATGCTCTACTAGCCATTCCAGATAAAAGAAAGGTAAATTTAAAAGACAGCTGTATCATATGTTAAAAAGGAGGTTAGGAGTCCTGACTTCTATTTCTCCATGTTGCTCTAAAAGTTGTTAAGACTCGTGGCTAAAAAAAATTAAAAAAAATTCTCTAAATTGAAAAGTTTAGACTCAAACACAATGATTATTTTAGCAATTAACTTATTTTGCCTATAATTGTGACTTCCCATACTTCGTGATTCAAGTAGGGAAAAAAATGAGGAGGGTTTTCATTCTCAGCCAACATTAAAATCTGAGGCAATGGTTGTAGAGCAACCGGGATATGCAGGACGCACATTCAGGCACCGAGTGTCTCTTTTGTGGACTGTGGGAGGCCAAGCACTGGGCAGTGGGCCTTCTGATGTCACAACCACTCATTTATGGGTTAGCTTTTCAGAGAGGCAGACTCTTTCATTTTAACTTCTCCAGTTGCAATGTATTCCATCAGCACAGTAAGATAAAAAGCAGGAGCAGCAAGCCATTAATTTTAGGGAAATGTCTTGATGATTCCTGCTTTA
>NW_011478598.1:2756-3474 GCF_000754665.1 Bison bison bison | reverse complement strand
GTTCAGATGGAAATTTTGTATATCTGCTTTCCTCCACACATTTTGCTTCATTTCATACAGTTAATTAGAATAAAATATTTCATACAGAGGCATGTATTAATAAATTATTTAACTGTTTTAATTTTTTAAAAAGCAATTCTTAGATATAGAAGGTAGTAGGTTATATAGCAGAGAAGTTGTTTTTCTTTAAATGAAATAAAACAATGGATAGCTAAAATCCTCATACTTGACATTAGCCAATTATTTCAATCTCTTCTATCTGGGCTAACAAAAGTGTCAACACTGATGGCTTCAAATTTTCCTCTATTTTTTGTAGAAGCATTAGATGGATGAAAAGAGCTGAAGGGGAATTTGTCTTGTGGCATTACCCATTCTGAAACACTGCAAAGGAAAAAGTGAAGGGCTTTTCTTTGGAGAAGAAGCCTTTTTCATCATTTGTGCTGTGCTGTGCTTAGTCGCTCAGATGTTTCTGACTCTTTGTGACTCCATGGACTGTAGCTGGCCAGGCTCCTCTCTCTATGGGGATTCTCCAGGCAAGAATACTGGAGTGGATTGCATGCCCTCTTCCAGGGAATATTCCCAAACCAGGGATCAAACCCAGGTCTCCGAAGGCAGATTCTTTACCAACTGAGCCACCAGAGAGGCCCAAGAATACTGGAGTGGATACCCTATCCTTTCTCCATGGGATCTTCCTGACCCAGGAATCAAACTGGGATCT
>NW_011478598.1:0-2413 GCF_000754665.1 Bison bison bison | reverse complement strand
ATTCTTGCCTGGAGAAGCCCATGGACAGAGGAGCCTGGCGGGCTACAGTCCATAGAGTCTCTTAGAGTCACATAATCACTTTGCTATATGCCTTAAATTAACACAATAAGGTAAATCAACTATACTTCAATTTAAAAACAAAGTGTATTTCTCAATGTGCAGATATTCTATAGCAAATATCTACAGTCACTATATCTCTTCTACCAGTTCTCAATGCCAAATAAGTTTCTTTCCTGTGTCCATACATAGGTACTCAATTAGATCATTAAAATATATTTTTGGCTTTGAAGTCCTACACACCTTATACTCTATAATAAAGATGGAAAAGGAGGTCCAGATGTTTTCTCTGGATAAAGAGTTTATGACTAATTTCTATCTACATTTTTTCACCTACAGAAACTGCTAACAACTATGTAATACTGCATCATCTGAAGTTACACATTGCTAGTCATTGTCATTCTACTTGTGTAACCAAGTAAATACATGAATTACACATGCACTAACTTCTTCTGAGTTTGCTCTTAATTGAGTTCTTGTAAAAGTCACTTTAAATTTATAATGATGACTGACCTCCAGGGAATGCAACTGTCAAGACACAAAGAAGGCTATCTAGGGACTTAGAGAAAGACAAGCCTTCATTATGCAAATATTGTGTTTTCTGGATATGGATATTCAGTTATTCCTTTATTGCCCTAAAAATACATAAATATTCTAATTGCAGCTTTTATGCAGAAGACACCCAAGAGCTTGTATCCTGGCTGGTAAAAGGCCCCTGAAGAATATTAAACAGCGAGGCACATGTGAAGAATAATACATGTTTTAAAACCTACTTCAGTAGGCAAGGGCCTTCCAGACTTCTGACTTCTGCTTCAATATTCTAACAGGGGTATTAAGGTAGTGTTAAAGACCCAGAAAACTGAGAATCTTATCTAAAGACTTGAGGAAATTCAGAGCCAGAGCCCATGTCCTATTTTTTCCTGGGGCCTCTTATATCTTTGTACAGTTGGCAATCTGTTCTGAATGTTCTAAGCAGACACAGGTTGCAATTGGAAATGCTCATCAGGACCAATATGAGTTTACCCAAATCCTTGAGGTCATGCTAGAATGGAATGCACATTAAGCTGTGATGGTAAAGTACATGGAAACACACATATCTATTGAAAAACTAAACTAACTCTTAGTAGTGACAAGGAGAATGGGGAACAGGAGGAGAATGTGAGTGGGTGGGCAGGATTATGGTTCCCTCACTAGGCTCCCACCTCAAATTCATTACTCTACCATCTTAAGACTGCAAACAATTATACAAATACACACCAGGCAATTGCTCTGTGACAAATACAGTGCTGTCTTCTTTAGGGGATCCTGATAGGTGAGTAGTACTTAAGAAGAAGGCCTGTAGAGCCAGATCATGTTTGAATCCTAACCTCAATATTTACTAGTTTGAGCAAGTTATTAAACTTCTTTAAGCCCCAGCCAGTGAACATGTTACTTTACATGGCAGAAGATACATGGTATATATGATTAAGTTAAAGATTTTAAGAAATGAGGAGTTTGTCCTGGATTATCTGGGTGGGCTGCATGTAATTCTGTAGGTCTCTCTTTTCTTAAGTATAACTGATATGCAATATCATATTAGTTTCAGAGATGTACATCACAGTGATTCAAGAATCTGTATACATTTTTAAATGGTCATCCTGATAGGTCTCATTACCATCTGTCACCATACAAAGTGGTCACGATATTATTGACTATATTCCCTATAATATACATTATATCCCCATGACTTCTTTCTTTTATAAGTGGAAGTCTGTGCCTCATAATCCCCTTCATCTATTTTACCCCAACACCCTAGCCCCTATTTTCTGGCTACCACCAGTTTTCTGTATCTGTGAGTCTGTTTCAGTTTTACTGTGTTTGTTCCTTTGTTTTGTTTTTCAGATCCATATATAAGTGAGGACACATGATATTTATCTTTCTCTGACTTATTTCACTTAGCTTAACATCCTTTAGATCCACCCACTGTTGAGCAACATCCATTGTGTATACATCTGTATTGTGTATACCACATCTACTTTATCCATTCATCTATTGAAGGATACCTTGATTGCTTTCATGTCTTGGCTAGCATAAAAAAAAAGTGCTGCCTAAGGGTGAAGATGTCTTTTTGAATTAGTGTTTTCATTTTCTTTGGGTAATTACACAGAAGTTGCTGGATCATATGGTAGTTCTATTTTTAACTTTCTGAGAAACTTCCATACTGTTTTTGATGGTGGCTGCACCAATTTACATTCCTACAAAAGTGCACAAGGGTGGTATACTTTTCTCCACATCTTTGCAACACTTATTGTCTTTTTGATAATAGCCATCATAACAAGTGTGAGGTGCTATCTCATTATGGTTTTCATTTATATTT
>NW_011478597.1:16715-17243 GCF_000754665.1 Bison bison bison | reverse complement strand
CTCTTTTTTTTTTTTTTTTACTTATTTTTAATTTATTTATTTTTATTTTAATTGGAGGCTAATTACTTCACAATATTGTGGTGGTTTTTGCCACACATTCACATGAATCAGCCATTGGTGTAGATGTGTTCCCCATCCTGACCCTGCCTTCCACCTCCATCCCCATCCTATCACTCAGGGTCATCCCAGTACACCGGCCCTGAGCACCCTGCCTCATGTATTGAATCTGGACTGGAAATCTAATTCACATATGATAATATACATGTTTCAATGCTAGTCTCTCAAATCGTTCCACCCTTGGCTTCTCCCACAGAGTTCAACAGTCTGTTATTTACATCTGTGTCTCTTCATTGTTTCGCATATAGGGTCATTACTACCATCTTTCTAAATTCCATATATATGCATTAATATACTGTATTGGTGTTTTTCTTTCTGACTTACTTCGCTCTGTATAATAAGCTCCAGTTTCATCCACCTCATTAGAACTATTCAAATGCATTCTTTTTAATAGCTGAGTAACATTCCATT
>NW_011478597.1:11761-13901 GCF_000754665.1 Bison bison bison | reverse complement strand
ATTTCACTAGTGATTGAGACAATATAAATTAAAACCACAATGCAATACCACTACACATTCACAAGAATTGCTAAAATGAAAAAGAAAAAATCAAGAGTTGACAAAGTTGTGAAGAATCTTGGACATTTATACATTGTGGGCATGTAAATTTGTACAAACACTTTGGCTGGAAATATCTATTAAAGCTAAGCATATGCCTGTTTTATGATCCTTCTACTGCACTTGTAGGTATATATGAAATAGAAATTTGGGCATAATTTTACCAAGAGATACCTACTAGAACGCGCCTATCAACACTATGCTGAATAGTTAAAATTCTGAAAATCTGAGTGTCCATTAAGGGTAGGATAGATAAATAAATCATAGTATATTCACACAGTGGGAGGCTACAGAGCAATGCCAATGAGTGGTCCACAATGAAACCCCAAAATATGGATTCTCACAAAGTGAATATGAAGTATTAGTCACTAGTCATGTCTGACTCTCTGAGACTTCATAGGCTATAGCCCGCTAGGATTCTCTGTCCATGGGATTCTCCAGGCAGGAATACTGGAGTGAGTTGCCATTCCCTTCTCCAGGGGATCTTCCTGACCCAGGGAATGAACCCAGGTCTCCTGAATTGCAGGTGGAATCTTTACCATCTGAGCCACCAAGGGAGCCCACAAACATAATATTAAATGGAAAAATGAAGACACAAACAAAAATTGCATGATTCCACTTATATAAAATATAAAGCTGTAAAACAACTCTATATTGGCAGTTACTTTGAAGGAGAGAGTAATGACTTGAAGGGAATGCATGGATGTGTTACTGGTTACTGGTAAAAAAAATAGTCTGTCTCCTGATGAGACTGCTAGTAAAACAACCTAGTATCATACTTGAGTCTTCCTATTTTAAAATGGCTTGGCAATGTATTGTAATTGGAAACAGAATTGTCATTCTTCTCACAGATCTTTCACATTTAATATAGATAATCACAGCAATTCCAAGTATTATATGAATTTGCACTTTGCTCTCCCTTATGAATCTAGGGTGATATTTTCAAATCCAGATTCATAATTAAAAAGTAACAAAATGTTGAGGGACCACTGACCACATATATGATTTGCAATAATGAAACTAATACAGCAAGGTGGCAGCTGATATGTCAGGTGTTGTAAATGAAAAGTTGGCCATTTCATTATGAATATAATTTTATATTTTTTATATCTATTAATTTTATTCATTCATGAAAACAGTATTATTGGTGACATTATACTCCTTGTGACAACTGATTCTTTGGAATATAAGTATTCAATTATTGAATTCCTCATGCCTTGTCTTGCTCCCATCCCTCAAATCATGTGTACCTCCCCATCCCAGTTTATCCAATCTCAGGTGGGGATGAGATCTCCCCATTCTCCATGGGGTAAATGAGAGAATTATGGCAGATTTATTTACTTAGCTTTGAGAAGATAGAGGTCTTAGAAACGCTTTTGTAGTTCATAAATTTTCATGTAGCAGACTGAATAACAGTCACCCAAAGATACTGGGTCTTAATCTTTAGAACTTCATTATCTCAACATAGTAATATTATTCTGGATTATCCAGATGGGCCCTAATCACAAGAATCTTTATAAGAGTGAGAAAAAGAAAAAAACACAACAGAAGGTCATGTAAAGACAAGTAGAGATTAGAATGTTGTGGCCGCAAGACAAGGAATACCAAGGAATATCTGCACCCACAGAAGCTGGAATAGGTAAAATAAAATGGATTCTCCTCTCGAATCTGCAGAAGTGCAGCCCTGCCAACACCTTGATTTCAATTTAATGAAAATTTTTTGGACTCCAAAACTGTGAGAAAGTAAATTTCTGTTGTTTTAAGCCACCAGGTGTATGGTAATTTGTTACAGCAGCCACAGGAAATTAACATACCAATCTTCTCATACAGATCATATACACACACACACACACACACACACACACCAGGGAAGTCCTATACACACACACACACACACACACACACACACACATACTTTAATTAACCTGTTAGCTGACCACAGAGATGAAAGTGTTCTATACACCACTCACCTTCCTGATTCCCAATGCCCAGCACCATGGCAGGTATACACCAACATTTCTTTGGGAGTAAATTAAGGATA
>NW_011478597.1:10573-11661 GCF_000754665.1 Bison bison bison | reverse complement strand
AAAAAAAAAAAAAACTATGACCTTGCTAATCCAAGTGTGGTCTGATAACCAGCAGCATTGGCATCATGTGGGAGGTTGTCAGAAACAAGTATCAGGCTCCACCCTAAATCTACTAAATCAGTGTCTGCCTTTTAAGAAGATACCTGATGATTCCTGTACAATGAGATAATCAAGAAATATGAGCCAATTCTTTGATGAGGGATTGGGGGCAGGAGGAGAAGGGGACAACAGAGGATGAGATGCCTGGACGGCATCACCGACTCAATGGACATGAGTCTGAGTGAACTCCGAGAGTTGGTGATGGACAGGGAGGCCTGGCGTGCTGTGATTCATGGGGTCGCAAAGAGTCAGACACGACTGAGTCACTGAAATGAACTGAACAAATTACTGTTAACTTTTTAAGGTATAATGACTTTGAGTTAAAGGAGCCATTTTAGAGGTACATATTAAACATCTATGAATAAAATTATATGATATCTGGAATTTATTTCAAATCATTCTGGAGGTGAGGATGGGTAGTAGATAGTAGTAGTAGATAGTGCAAACTTGCAAGGGCAAGTTTGTCCATAAAATGATAATTATATGGAAGGAAAAAGGTAAAATTGTCATTATATGCAGTGATATCATACTATATATAGAAAACACTTAAAAATCCACAGGCTTCCTTGGTGGTTTAGCCTGCCAATGCAGGAGACATGTATTTGATCCCTAGATTGGGAAAATCCTCTGCAGAAGGAATTGTCAACCCACTCCAGTATTCCTGCCTGGGAAATCCCATGAAGAGTGGAGCCTGGTGGGCTACTGTCCATGGGGCTACAAAGAGTGGGACACGACTTGGGGGCTAAACAACAACAAAGACTGTAAAGAAAGAAAGCAAAGTTGCTCAGTTGTATCCGACTCTTTGAGATCCTATAGACAGTAGCCCGCCAGGCTTCACCTTCCATGGGATTTTCCAGGCAAGAATACTGGAGTGGGGGGTCGGTCCTAAGATGGCAGACGAATAGGATGGCGATGCCACTTTCTCCCCAAAAAATTCATCTAAAGAACATTTGAACGCTGAGCAAATGCCACAAAACAACTTCTGAATG
>NW_011478597.1:8801-9187 GCF_000754665.1 Bison bison bison | reverse complement strand
GACTGAACTGACTGACTGAAGGCACTTCCAGGCCCGCTCATGGAACAAAGGACTGAGGGAATACCAGAGGAGAGTTAGATGGCTGCAGACTGGCCCATCCCCCACTGAAGACAGGGAGGCAGGAAGGTGGCAGCCAGAACCAGAAAGGGGCAAACTCGGCCCAGAGATGGCATCCCCTACCAAACTGCAAGCAGGCTTCCAGTTGCTACAAGTCTTCCTGGGATCCTGGACGGTTGACATCTGCCAGGAGGGCCCCAGCCAGAGATTATCTCTAAAGAGCAGACACACAGCACACCTGAGACAGTGGTTCTGTTGTGCACCCAGGAAACCAAGCAGCTGGGACCAAGGAGGTGATAAGATACACCGCCCCACCTGGGGGGACTGCA
>NW_011478597.1:7857-8701 GCF_000754665.1 Bison bison bison | reverse complement strand
CCAGTGTGGCACGGACACTGAGAGCACTCCCCACACATGCCAGTGATATTTGTTTGCAGTGTTCATCCCTCCCCACAGCACAATTGAACAAGTGAGCCTAAATAAATGACCACCTTCGCCCCCTTGTGTCAGGGCAGAAGTTGTACACTGAAGAGACTTGCAAACAGAGGAAGCCGAAATAAACAAAGAAGAGGGAAGGGCTTTGGAAGTGACATGTGCAACAGATTAAAACCCTGTAGTTAGCACTGGTTATAGTGAAAGGGACCTGTAGACCTTGAGAAGAATTACAAAGTGGAACAAGGAACTATCTGAAACTGAACTGACCACACACTTCCCTCAATAGCTCCAGAGAAATTCCTAGATATATATTTACTAGTTTAATTTTTAAGTTATTACTTCTTTAATTTTCATTTTTAAAACCAATTATTACCTTGAAAAGAAGACCCTATTTTTAAAGCAAATTTTATATTTTTTAATATAACTTTTGTGATTTTTTTTTTGTTTAATACTGTGTTTTTGAGAGTCTAACTTCTACTCTAGATTTTTAATCTTTGCTTTTTGGTATTTGTTATCAATTCTGTACCTTTAGGAATCCAATCTTCAGTACCAATTTTTACATGGGAGTGTGATTACTAGTTTGATTGCTCTTTCCCCTTTTGACTCTCCTTTTTCTCGCTGAGATCACCTCTATCTCCTTATTCCCCCTCATCTACTTAACTCTGTGAATCTCTTTGGGTGTTCTGGGCTGTGGAGAAAACTTAGGGAACTGATCACAGGCTAGATTGGTCTCTCTCCTTTTGAGTCCCTCTCCTCTCATCCTGATAACCTCTATCTCCTTCCTCCC
>NW_011478597.1:5338-7757 GCF_000754665.1 Bison bison bison | reverse complement strand
TATGGATGAAGAAGTGTTGAGGCTACTATAAGAATAAGACTGAAAGCCAGAGGCAAGAGGCCTGAATTCAAAACTTGAGAAAATCAGAAACTCCTGACTCCAGGGACCATTAATCGACAAAAACTCATCCAAAAGCCTCCATACATTCACTGAAACCAAGCTCCACAAAAAAGCAAACAATATTCAGAGTAAGACATGCCAAGCTAATTCCCCAACAGTGCAGGAACATAACCCTAAGCACAAAAACACACGTGGCCAAAAGTCACACCAAACCCATAGACACCTTAGACACCTTAGAACTCAAGACTGGACACTTCATTGCACTCCAGAAAGAAGAGATCCAGCTCCACGCACCAGAAAACCAACACAAGCTTCCCTAACCAGGAAACCTTGACAAGCCACTCATCCAAACCCACCCTATGGAGGAACCTGCACAATAAAGAGGAACCACAAACTTCCAGCATACAGAAAACCACCCCAAACACAGCAACCTAAACAAGGTGAAAAGGCAGGGAAATATTCAGCAGGTAAAGGAACATGATAAAAGTGTACCAAAACAAACAAAAGAGGAGGAGACAGGGAGTCTAACTGAAAAAGAGATCAGAATAATGATAGCAAAAATGATCCAAAAATTTGAAAACAAAATGGAGTTACAGATAAATAGTCTGGAAACAAGGATTGAGAAGATGCAAGAAAAGTTTAAGGATCTAGAAGAAATATAAAAGAGTCAATCAAAAATGAATAATGCAATAAATGAGATCAAAAGCACTCTTCAGGGAACCAAAAATAGAATAACTGAGGCAGAAGATAGGATAAGTGAGGTGGAAGATAGAACGGTGGAAATAAATGAAGCTGAGAGGAAAAAATAAAAAAGAATTAAAAGAAATGAGGACAACCTCAGAGACGTCTGGAACAAAGTTAAACACCCCAACATTCGAATCATAGGAGTCCCAGAAGAGGAAGACAAAAAGAAAGGCCATGATAAAATACTTGAGGAGATAATAGTTGAAAACTTTCCTAAAATATGCAAGGAAGTAGCCACCCAATTCCAAGAAACCCAGAGAGTCCCAAACAGGATAAACCCAAGGTGAAACATCCCAAGACACATATTAATCAAATTAACAAGATCAAACACAAAGAACAAATATTAAAAACAGCAAGGGAAAAACAACAAATAACCCACAAGGGGATCCCAATAAGGATAACAGCTGATCTTTCAATAGAAACTCTTCAGGCCAGAAGGGAATGGCAGGACATACTTAAAGTGATGAAAGAGAAAAACCTACAACCCAGATTACTGTAACCACCAAGAATCTTATTCAAATATGAAGGAGAAATCAAAAGCTTTACAGACAAGCAAAAGCTCAGATAATTCAGCACCACCAAACCAACTCTTCAACAAATGATAAATGATCTTCTCTAGACAGAAAACATAGAAAAGGTTTATAAACTCGAATGCAAAACAACAAAGTAATTGGCAATGAGATCATACTTATCAATAATTACCTTAAATGTAAGTGGGTTGAATGCCCCAACCGAAAGAGAAACACTGGCTGAATGGATATAAAAACAAGACCCCTAAATATGCTGTCTACAAGAGACCCACCTCAAAACAAGGGACACATACAGACTGAAAGTGAAGGGTTGGAAAAAAAATTCATGCAAATGTAGACCAAAGAAAGCAGGAGTAGCAATACTCATATCAGATAAAATAGAGTTTGAAAGACAGGCAATGAAAAGAGACAAAGAAGGACACTACATAATAATCAAAGGATCAATCCAAGGAGAAGATAAAACAATTATAAATATATATGCACTCAACATAGGAACACCTCAATATGTAAGGCAAATGCTAACAAATATGAAAGGGGAAATTAACAATACACAATAATAGTGGGAGACTTTAATACCCCACTCACACCTATGGATAAATCAACTAAACAGAAAATTAGCAAGGAAACACAAACTTTAAATGATACGATGGGCAGGTTAGACCTAAATGATATCTATAGGACATTTCACCCTAAAACAATGAATTTCACCTTTTTTTCAAGTGCACGTGGAATTTTCTCCAGGATAGATCACATCCTCGGCCATAAATCTAGACTTGGTAAATTTAAAAAAAAAAAAAAAAAAAAGTCAAATCATTCCAAGCATCTCTCTTAATCAAATGTGGTAAGAAAATGTCGACTACAGAAGAAAAAAAAAAACTTTAAAAAATACAAACCTATGGAGGCTGAACAATACACTTCTGAATAATAAGCAAATCACAGAAGAAATAAAAAAAGAAATCAAAATATGCATCGGTTCAGTTCGGTTCAGTCGCTCAGTCCTGTCCGACTCTTTGCGGCCCCATGAATTGCAGCACACCAAGCCTCCCTGTCCATCACCATCTCCCGGAGTTCACTCAAACTCACGT
>NW_011478597.1:4940-5238 GCF_000754665.1 Bison bison bison | reverse complement strand
ATCCTGATAACCTCTATCTCCTTCCTCCCTCTTCTTTGCTCTATGGAACTCCATGAACCTCCCTGAATGTTCCAGACTGTGGACAGCAAATAGGGAATTGGTTACTGGCTAGACTGCTCTCTCCCCTTTTGATTTCCCATCTTCTCCTGGTCACCTCTATCTCCCTCCTCCTTCTTCTTTTCTTCATGTAACTCTGTGAACATCTCTGGGTGTCCCACACTATGGAGAATCTTTCCACCATTAACCTAGATGTTTTATCATCAGTGCTGTATGGATGGAGAAGTGTTGAGGCTACTGT
>NW_011478597.1:1599-2890 GCF_000754665.1 Bison bison bison | reverse complement strand
TGGACTGCAAGGAGATCCAACCATTCCATTCTGAAGGAGATCAGCCCTGGGATTTCTTTGGAAGGAATGATGCTAAAGCTGAAACTCCAGTACTTTGGTCACCTCATGCGAAGAGTTGACTCATTGGAAAAGACTCTGATGCTGGGAGGGATTGGGGGCAGGAGGAGAAGGGGACGACAGAGCATGAGATGGCTGGATGGCATCACAGACTCGATGGACGTGAGTTTAAGTGAACTCCAGGAGTTCGTGATGGATAGGGAGACCTGGCGTTCTGCAATTCATGGGGTTGCAAAGATTCCGACACAACTGAGCGACTGAACTGAACTGAACTGAACTGAGTTCACACACACATCTTTTCCTGTTCATCTGTTTATGGGCATTTATGTTGCTTCCATGTCTTGTCTGCCATAAATAGTGTTATAATGAATATTGGGGTAAATGCACCTTTTCTTTCTTTTTTCTTTTTAATTAATTAATTATATTATTTTTTTGGAGTCTAATTACTTTACAATATTATATTGGTTTTGCCATACCTTAACATGAATCCACCATGGGTGTACATGTATTCCCCATCCTGAACTCCTCTCCCACCTGAGTCATCCAATGTACAAGCCCCTACCACCCTGTATCATGAATCGAACCTGGACTGGTGATCCGTTTCACATATGATAATATACATGTTTCAATGCAATTCTCCCAAACCATTCCACCCTCGCCCTCTCCCACAGTGTACAAAAGATGCTTCTGTATCAGATCAGATCAGGTAAGTCACTCAGTCATGTCTGACTCTTTGCAACCCCATGAATCGCAGCACGCCAGGCCTCCCTGTCCATCACCAACTCCTGGAGTTCACTCAGACTCACGTCCATCGAGTCAGTAATGCCATCCAGCCATCTCATCCTCTGTCATCCCCTTCTCCTCTTGCCCCCAATCCCTCCCAGCATCAGAGTCTTTTCCAATGAGTCAACTCTTCGCATGAGGTGACCAAAGTACTGGAGTTTCAGCTTTAGCATCATTCCTTCCAAAGAAATCCCAGGGCTGATCTCCTTCAGAATGTACTGATTGGATCTCCTGCAGTCCAAGGGAGTCTCAACACTCTTATCCAACACCACAGTTCAAAAGCATCAATTCTTCAGCACTCAGCCTTCTTCACAGTCCAACTCTCACATCCATATATGAGCACTGGAAAAACCATAGTCTTGACTAGACGGGCCTTTGTTGGCAAAGTAATGTCTCTGCTTTTGAATATGCTATCTAGGTTGGTCATAACTTTCCTTCCAAGGAGTAAGTG
>NW_011478597.1:0-1499 GCF_000754665.1 Bison bison bison | reverse complement strand
CTTCCAGTCCAGCGTTTCTCATGATGTACTCTGCATATAAGTTAAATAAACAGGGTGACAGTATACAGCTTTGATATACTCCTTTTCCTAATTGGAACCAGTCTGTTGTTCCATGTCCAGTTCTAACTGTTGCTTCCTGACCTGCATATAGGTTTCTCAAGACGCAGGTCAGGTGGTCTGGTATTCCCATCTCTTTCAGAATTTTCCACAGTTTATTGTGATCCACACAGTCAAAGGCTTTGGCATAATCAATAAAGCAGAAATAGATGTTTTTCTGGCACTCTCTTGCTTTTTCCATGATCCAGCGGATGTTGGCAATTTGATCTCTGGTTCCTCTTCCTTTTCTAAAACCAGATTGAACATCAGGAAGTTCACGGTCCACATATTGCTAAAGCCTGGCTTGGAGAATTTTGAGCATTATTTTACTAGCATGTGAGATGAGTGCTTCTGTATATGTGTGTCTATTTTGCTCTTTTGCATACAGGGTTATCATTACCATCTTTCTACTTTCCATATATATATATATATATATGTTAGTATACTGTATTGGTATTTTCTTTCTGGTTTACTTCACTGTGTATAATAGGCTCCAGTTTCATTCACCTCATTAGAAGTGATTCAAATGCATTTTTTTTAATGGCTGAGTAATACTCCATTGTGTATATGTACCACAGCTTTCTTAACCATTCATCTGCCAATGGACATCTAGGTTGCTTTGCTGTGAAGCCATCTGGACCTGGGCTTTTGTTTGCTGGAAGATTTTTGATTAGAGTTTCAATTTCCATGCTTGTGATGGGTCTGTTAAGATTTTCTGTTTCTTCCTGGTTCAATTTTGCAAAGTTGTACTTTTCTAAGAATTTGTCCATTTCTTCCATGTTGTCCATTTTATTTGCATATAATTGCTGATAGTAGTCTCTTATGATCCTTTGTATTTCTGTGTTGTCTGTTGTGATCTCTCCATTTTTCATTTCTAATTTTATTGATTCGATTTTTCTCCCTTTGTTTCTTGATATCTGGCTAATGGTTTGTCAATTTTATTTATGCTTTCAAAGAATCAGCTTTTGGCTTTGTTGATTTTTGCTATGGTCTGTTTTGTTTCTTTTGCATTTTTTCTGCCCTAATTTTTAAGATTTCTTTCCTTCTACTAACCCTGGGGTTCTTCATTTCTTCCTTTTCTATTTGCTTTAGGTGTAGAGTTAGATTATTTATTTGACTTTCCTCTTTTTTCTTGAGGTATGCCTGTATTGCTAGGAACCTTCCCCTTAAAACTGCTTTTACAGTGTCCCACAGGTTTTGTGTTGTTGTGTATTCATTTGCATTCATTTCTTTGCATATTTTGATTTCTTTTTTATTTCTTCTGTGATTTGTTGGTTATTCACCAGCTTGTTGTTCAGCCTCCATATGTTGGAATTTTTAGTATTTTTTCTCCTGAAATTGAGATCTAATCTTACTGCACCATGGTCAGAAAGGATGCTTGGAATTATTTCATTTTTTTTTTT
>NW_011478596.1:4916-5583 GCF_000754665.1 Bison bison bison | reverse complement strand
GAAACTAGTACAAAAAAAGAATACTTCATGACCAAGATAATCATGATGGTGTGATCACTCACCTAGAGCCAGACATCCTGGAATGTGAAGTCAAGTGGGCCTTAGAAAGCATCACTACGAACAAAGCTAGTGGAGGTGATGGAATTCCAGTGGAGCTATTTCAAATCCTGAAAGATGATGCTGTGAAGGTGCTGCACTCAATATGGCAGTAAATTTGGAAAACTCAGCAGTGGCCACAGTACTGGAAAAGGTCAGTTTTCCTTCCAATCCCAAAGAAAGGCAATGCCAAAGAATGCTCAAACTACTGCACAATTGCACACATATCACACGCCAGTAAAGTAATGCTCGAAATTCTCCAAGCCAGGCTTCAGCAATATGTGAACCATGAACTTCCTGATGTTCAAATTGGTTTTAGAAAAGACAGAGGAACCAGAGGTCAAATTGCCAACATCTGCTGGATCATGGAAAAAGCAAGAGAGTTCTAGAAAAATATCTATTTGTGCTTTATTGACTATGCCAAAGCCTTTGACTGTACAATAAACTGTGGAAAATTCTTCAAGAGATGGGAATACGAGACCACCTGACCTGCCTCTTGAGAAACCTATATGCAGGTCAGGAAGCAACAGTTAGAACTGGACATGGAACAACAGACTGGTTCCAAATAGGA
>NW_011478596.1:0-1989 GCF_000754665.1 Bison bison bison | reverse complement strand
GGAAAAACCATAGCTTTGACCAACCAGACCTTTGTTGGTAAAGTAATGTCTCTGCTTTTTAATAGGCTGTCTAGGTTGGTCATAACTTTCCTTCCAAGCAACAAGCATCTTTTCATTTCATGGCTGCAGTCACAATCTGCAGTGATTTTGGAGCCCAAGAAAATAAACTCTGTCACCGTTTCCATTGTTTCCCTATCTATTAGCCATGAAGTAATGGGACTGGATGCCATGATCTTAGTTTTTTGAATGTTGAGTTTTAAGTCAGCTTTTTCACTCTCCTCTTTCACTTTCATCAAGAAGCTCCTCAGTTCCTCTTCACTTTCTGCCATTAGGGTGGTGTCATCTGCATATCTGAGGTTATTGATATTTCTCCTGGCAATATTGATTCCAGCTTGGGCTTTCATCCATTCCAGCATTTCACATGATGTATTCTGCATATAAGTTAAATAAACAAGGTGACAATATCCAGCCTTGACGTACTCCTTTCCCAATTTGGAACCAGTATGTTTTTCCACGTCCAGTTCTAACTGTTGCTTCTTGACCTGCACACAGATTTCTTAGGACACAGGTAAGGTCATCTGGTATTCCCATCTCTTTAAGAATTTCCCACAGTTTCTTGTGATTCAAGCAGACAGAGGTTTTGGCATAGTCAATGAAGCAGATATTTTTCTGGAATTCTCTTTCTTTTTCTATGAATCAACAGATGTTGGCAATTTGATCTCTGGTTCCTCTGCCTTTTCTAAATCCAGCTAGAACATCTGGAAGTTCTCAGTTCATGTACTATTGAAGTCTAGCTTGGAGAATGTTGAACATTACTTTGCTAGCATGTGAAATAAGTGCAATTATGTGGTAGTTTGAACATTATTTGGCATTGCCTTTCTTTGGGATTGGAATAAAAACTGCCTTTTTCCAGTCCTGTGGCCACTGCTGAGTTTTCCAAATTTGCTGCCATATTGAGTGCAGCACTTTCACAGCCTCATCTTTTAGGATTTGAGATAGATCAGCTCGAATTCTGTCACTTCCACTAGCTTTGTTCATAGTGATGCTTCCCAAAGCCCACTTGACTTCACACTCCAGAATGTCTGGCTCTAGGTGAGTGATCACACCACCATGATTATCTGGGTCATGAAGATCTTTTTTGTACAGTTCTTCTGTGTATTCTTGCCACCTCTTCTTAATATCTTCTGCTTCTATTAGGTCCATACCATTTCTGTCCTTTATTATGTGCATCTTTGCATGAAATATTCCCTTGGTATCTCTAATTTTCTTGAAGAGATCTCTTGCCTTTCCCATTCTATTATTTTTGTCTGTTTCCTTGCATTGATCACTGAGTAAGCCTTTCTTACCATTCCTTGCCATTCTTTGGAACTCTGCATTCATATGGATATATCTTTCCTTTTCTCCTTGTTTTCACTACCCTTCTTTTCTCAGCTATTTGTAAGGCCTCCTCAGACAACCATTTTGCCTTTTTGCATTTCTTTTTCTTCAGGATGATTTTGATCACCAACTCCTGTACAATGTCATGAACCTCCATCCATAGTTCTTCAGGCACTCTCTCTATCAAATCTATTAGGTCATACCTGAATGGTCTAGTGGTTTTCCCCACTTTATTCAATTTAAGTCTGAATTTGGCAATAAGGAGTTCATGATCTTTGCCACAGTTGGCCTCTGGTCTTGTTTTTGCTGACTGTATAGAGCATCTCCATCTTTGATTGCAAAGAACATAATCAGATTTCAGTATTGACCACCTAGTGATGTTCATGTGTAGAGTCATCTCTTGTGTTGTTGGAAGAGGGTGCTTGCTATGACCAGAGTGTTCTCTTGGCAAAATTCTATTAGCCTTTGCCCTGCTTCATTTTGTACTCCAAGACCAAACTTGTCTGCTGCTCCAGGTATCTCCTGATTTCCTACTTTTGCATTCCAGTCCCCTATAATGAAAAAGACATTTTTTTCTTTCTTTCTTTTTTTTTTTTTTTTTTTTTTGTTTTT
>NW_011478595.1:23160-23797 GCF_000754665.1 Bison bison bison | reverse complement strand
TGAGTCAGTTTGAGGAAATGTATCACCCTGAATCCTGGGAAAATGGGTTATCCCTTCATTTATGTTCCCAGAACATCCAGTCCATTCTGCTTTATAAAGATTACCATATTAGTTTTTATGACTGTCTTTCTTGAGTCTGTGACTTCTCACCTATCTTATATGTCCTCATATCTGTAGTGTCTAGGGACATTTGCCCTATCATAGGTGTTCAGTAAATATTTCTGTTTTAAAACTACTTTACTGACGTATGATTTACAGACAAAAAGCTGTACCTATTCAATGTAGACAAGTTTGGAGATAACTACCCAGGAGAATCCCATGGACCAAGGAGCCTGGTGGGCTACAGTCCATAGGGTCACAAAGAGTCAGACATGACTGAAGCGACTTAGCACACGTGCATGCATACATACTTAAAACCATCACCATAACCTATGCCATAAACATGTGAAGTGAAAGTCACTCAGTCGTGTCTGACTTTTTGCGACCCCCATGGACATACAATCCATGGAATTCTCTAGGCCAGAATACTGGAGTGGGTAGCCTTTCCCTTCTCCAGGGGATCTTCCCAACCCAGGGATAGAACCCAGGTCTCCCACATTGCAGGTGGATTATTTACCAGCTGAGCCACAAAAGAAGC
>NW_011478595.1:16537-19657 GCF_000754665.1 Bison bison bison | reverse complement strand
ACCCCTTGTGAAACAGAGCCAAGGTGAGGAGAGGGAAAGGGGTTTGGGCTGGAGACCAGTCATTTCTTTACTGTACAAGGTATGAGGACAGAACATACATTATTTTTCTGCTAGCTTAATTTACAGCTTTCTCTGGAACCCATAAACTTTAGATATGGCTTAGCCTATCAGATTGCCTTATTTAATACAGGGAGTTAAAGTAACTGGTGGATTGATTTACAATTTGAAACTGTGGAATGTTCTAAAGTATTGTACTATATTTATTATATAATTTTATACAGAACTTAGAAGTCTTTCTAGTTGCTGCAAAGTATTTAATGCACTTATTACATAAATGTATCAATATATAATATATAACACATTATAAATCAAAATAACTGTGATGGTTAGCACACTTAATCTTTCCTTAAAATTAATAACAATGCTTATTTAAAATGCCATCAGAAATAATTCAACCACCTTGGTGCCTAGCTCCGTTGCCCAAAAAACTACCAAGAGATTTTCCTTCAGTTATATGGCACCTGGCATTAGCTGAACTGTTCTCCTGTTTATGCATTATATTTGTTGGCATTGGCTTCACATGACTGTACCTATATTCAGTTGCTTCTCTGACTAAGCAGTTGCTATAGTTGGACTTTTTTTTTTTTCTCCTGGGGAGAGATAAAATGTGTTTGGAGGCCCTTCCTGGGAAAATATGATGCTAAAATACTCCAAGGTAGAAAGAAGCTCAATTTCCAGAGGCCAACCAATATTCTACACCTATGCACAGCCATACACAGAGTTCTCCCAGATACAAGCCTAAGGAAATTTCAAAGGCTTTCCCACATGTCTACTATCGCTGAGGGAAAATCAAGATCATTTTGTGCTAAGATTGTTTTCTAATTGTCTGAAAAATACACTTGCAACCACTTGTGATTGTAAGTGTTTATCTCTCTGCTACTTTTGACAACACCAACCTTTGGTGAATAACTTGCAGAGTACATAGGACTTTCCTCCTGAAGTCTAACATATGACCACTGTGGCACAGGGTACACACAGAAGTCCAAAGTTTTATGAATACGTTATTTGATTCTTCCTCAAAGTGGAACTTAAGCACCTCAGCAAGCTTGCAAAAAGAAACATTTATAGAGAAAGCAATCCTCTTTACACAAATTTTTTGTGTGGTAATGTTGCCCAGATGGATCCAAAGAGCTAATGCACCTTCTGAAGGGTCCAACTTACTACTAGCGAGGTGCTCAGGAACTGGGGAGTAAAGAGCCCAATATTAGCCAGCCCAATTAAGTCAGCATATCCACAACAAATCATACATGCTTGCTTATGTAATTCCTGTAATGCCTATGAGTCCTTCTGTTCAGAGAATTCACAGCTTAGAGGATGAACAGAATGACTTACATCTTAGATATTTGGTTTTCAAGCTTTATTCTTAAAATACCCATTTCTTTAGTCCTGACAAAATAGCTACACTAGATAGCATGTACAAATCTCATCTTTCAGATGTGGAATAATTTGCAAATTAGGCTTCTGCTTCTTGCCCTATGATTGAACATAATGGCTATCATTTCAACTGTTGTCAATATAGTGTTGACAGCATGAAAAAAAGGCCTAGGGTAAACAAAAATTAATTAATAATTAATTTAAAAGCCCACCTCCTGCACTATTCAAAGTGGGGCCACTGTCTTGATTTTCTGCTACTTTCCATGGAAAAGTTGTTGCACATTTAATTTGGACCACACTGCACAAAGAAGCCCTGAAGTCATAGGAAAATAATAAAATACTAAACCTAACTAAAAGTAATAAAAAAAAAAAAGGTTATTCATGAAGAGAGGAATAGTGAGACCTGGTTGAACTTAACATGACAGTGGAAGGGATATAATTGGTATATTTTTTAAAATATTTTTTGTTTTTGAACTTGAAACTGTATTATATATTCAAAAACTAAATTCAAAAATTAAACAAAGAAAAGCAGTTGATCCTCTTCAAAAACATGAAAAATCTCAAATAATCTAACCTACCACTCAAAAGAATTAGAAAAATAAGAACGAAGTCAGGTATAGGCAGGAGGAAGAAATATAGTAAAGATCACATAAGAAATAAGTCAAATAGAAAATTAAAAAAAAAGAAAGAAAAAAATCAATAAAACCAAGAGCTGGTTCTTGGAAAGGGTAATGAAATTGACAAAATTCTGGCCAGGCTCACCAAGAAGAAGAGAGAGGACCCAAAAAAAAAACAAAATAAGAAATTAAAAAGGAAAAATAACAACTAGATAAATTCAGAAAATAAAAAAAAAAAAAAAAAAACTAGTAAGAGAATACTAGCAATAATTATATGCCAATGAATTATACAACCTAGAAGAAATGGACAAATTTCTAGAAACATACATCCCACTAAAACTGAATCAAAAAGAAGTAGAAAATTTGAATAAGTTGATCAGTAGATGGGTCTTCCCTTGTGGTTCAGCTGGTAAAGAATCTGCCTGCAATGCAGCAGACCTGGGTTTGAAAGACCCCCTGGAGAAGGGAAAGGCTACCAACTCCAGTATTCTAGCCTGGAAAATTCCACGGACTACAGTCCATGGGGTCACAAAGAGTCAGATCAGTCAATGTGAAATAGAATCAAAAATTCCCTACAAACAAAAGCCCAGGACCAGATGGCATCAGAGGGGAATTCTACCAAACATACAAAAAAGAACTTACATCAGTTCTTCTCAAATTCTTCCCAAAACTGAAGAGGAGGGGATACTCCCAAAGATATTCTATGAAGCCATCATCACCCTAATACCAAAACTGGACAACACCATGAATAACAACAAAAAATTATAGGCCAATGTCTTTGATGACTATAGATGCAAAAATTCTCAACAAAATATTAGGGTACTGAATCCAACAACACATAAAAAAGACCACACACCACAACCAAATGTGATTCAACCGAGGGTCACAAGAATGGCTCAACTATGCAAATCAAAGTGATACACCAAATCAACAAAAGACAAAAACCACACAGTCTTCTCCATAGGTGCAAAAAAAGCATTTGACAAAATTAAACAACCATTTGGAATGTGAAGTCAAGTGGGCCTTAGAAAGTATCACTACGAACAAAGCTAGTGGGGGCGATGGAATT
>NW_011478595.1:11454-15272 GCF_000754665.1 Bison bison bison | reverse complement strand
AGAGGATGAGATGGCTGGATGGCATCACCGACTTGATGGACATGAGTTTGGGTGAACTCTGGGGGTTGGTGATGGACAGGGAGGCCTGGCATGCTGCGATTCATGGGGTCACAAAGAGTCGGACACGACAGAGCGACTGAACTGAACTGAACTGAAACATCCATTTATGATATTAAAAAAAAAAAAACTCTTACAAAAGTGGGTATAGAGGGAACATATCTCAACATAATCAAAGTTATGGGATAAACCCACAGCCAATATAATATTTAATACTGAAAAACTGAAAGCTTTCCCACTAAAATCTGCAAGAAGATAAGGATACCTACTCTCACCACTTCTATTCAACACAGTATTGGAAGTTCTAGTGACAACAGTTAGATAAGAGAAAGAAATAAAATCTATCCAAATTGAAGAGGTAAAACTGTCATTATATGCAGATGATATGATACTCCATATTGAAAATCCTATAGACTCCACACAAAAAAATATTAGAATAATCAAATGCAGTAAGGTAGCAGAATACAAGATTTACATCCAGAAATCAGTTGTTTTTCTTTACACTGACAATGAAATATAAGAAAGGGTATGTAAAAAACAATCCCTTTAAAAATCACATCAGAAAAAACTTAGAAATAACACTGATCAAGGAAGTGAAACATTTATATGCTGAGAACTATAAAACACTAATAAAGGAAACTGAAGATGATTCAAAGAAATGGAAAGGTATCCAATGCTGTTGGATTGGAAGAATATTGTTAAAATGGCCATACTACCCAAAGCAATCTACAGATTTAATGTGATCCCTATCAAATTACCCCTGACAGTTTTCAGAGAACTAGGAGAAATAATCCTAAAATTTATATGGAATCATAAAAGGCCCAGAATTGCCAAAGTAATCCTAAGGAAAAAAGCACAAAGCAGGAGGCATAATTCTCCTAAATTTCAGAAAATACTACAAAGATACAGTAATCAAATTGCATGACACTGGCACGAAAACAGACACATGGATCAATGGAACAATATAGATCCAGAAATAAAGCCACACATCCACAGTCAATTAACCTTTGACAAAGGAGGCAAGAATATACAATGGAGGAAGGACAGTCTCTTCAGCAAGTGGTGACTGGGAAGGTTGCACAGTCACATGCATATCAATAAAATTAGAACACATCCCTGCATCATACACAAAAAGAAACTCAAAGTGGCTTAAAAGACTTATGTAGAAGACATGATACCATAAGAGAACGTAGGCCAAACATTTTCTGATATAAATCATAGCAATGTTTTCTTAGGTCAGTCTCCCAAGGCTACAGAAATAAAAGCAAAAACAAAGTGAGACTTAAACTTATCAGCTTTTGCACAGCAAAGAAAACCATAAACAAAATGAAAAGACAACCTACTAACTGAGAAAAAATACTTGCAAATGATGTGACCAACAAGGGATTAATTTCTAAAATATAAAAACAGCTCATACAACTCAGTATAAAAAGATAAACAACCTAATCAAAAAATGGGCAGAAGACCTAAATAAACATTTCTTCAAAGAAGACATCCAGGTGGCTGCTGGCTAATAGGCATAAAAAAATGTTCATCATTGCTAATTATTAGAGAAAAGTAAATCAAAACTATGATAAGATTCTACCTCACACTGGTCAGAATGGCCATCATTAAAAAGTCTACAAATAACAGATGGTGGAAAGGGTGTGGAGAAAAGGGAACCCTCCTACACTGTTAGTGGGAATGTAAATTGGTGCAGCCACTATGGAGCACAGTATGGAGGTAACTTATAAAACTAAAAATAGAGGTGCTGTATGATTCAGCAATCCCACTCCTAGGCATATACCTGGACAAAACTATAAATCAAAAAGATACAGGCACCCCTGTATAGCAGCACTATTTTCAGTAGCCAAGACATGGAAATCATCTAAATGTCTATTGACAGATGAATGAATAAAGAAGATGTGATACACACACACACCCAGTGGATCATTGCTCAGTCATAAAAAAGAATAAATGATATCATTTGCAGCAATACGGAAGGACCTAAAGATTATTATACTAAGTGAAGTAAGTCAGAAAAAGACAAATGCCATATAGTATCACTTTTATGTGGAACGTGAAAAATGACACAAATGAATTTCCAAGAAACAGAAACAGACTCACAGGCATTGGAAACAGACTTGTGGTTTCCAGAGGGTAGATGGAGTAGGAGAGAGATGGATTGGGAGCTTGGGAGTAGCAGATGCAAACTATTATATATAGGATGGATAAACAACAAGGTCCTCCTGGATAGAACAGGCAAATATTAATATATTTGATATTCTACATGGAAAAAAATATAACTGAATCACTTTGCTGTACAGAAGAAATTAACACAACATTGTGAATCAACTATACTTCAATAAAATAAATTATAAAAAATTAAGAAAATTAAAGTGTTGGTAAGGATTTAAAGTGGAATTCTCATACATTATAGGTGGGAGTGTGAAATCATTCAACCATTTTACAAAACTGTTTGGCAAGATCTCCTAAAGTGAGTATATGTATATCCAATGATCCAGAAATTATGCATATGTGCACCAAAGACAGGTACCAGCATGTTCATAACAACTCTGTTTATTATAAACTTTTGTTTAGAATTGTTTAGAAATCAGAAATATTCATCTAGAGTTGAGTGGATAAATGAATTGTGGAACGTTCACACAATGGAATATCATAATACATGAAAATGAGCAATTTATAACTGTATATAGCAAAATGGAATAGATGGATCTCACATGTAAAAGGATCCAGATATAGTGCATACATGATTGATTCAGTTTATGTGAAATTAAAAAAAAACTAAATAAATAAATAACAGAAAAAAAGTTACAAGTAAAGATGTTGATTCCACATGCTGGTTCCATGTCTGTGTTGAGCTTGTGAAAATGCATCAAATTTTGGCATGTATACTTTCCTACATAAAACACAGTGGCACCTAGAAGTGTGTGGTCCAGGATGTATAGAGTTATTTCAGCTCAAGCAGAGCGAATTTGTCAAAGCAATTCATAGTTTTCTAAAGCTGTAGAACATATAGTTATAGAATGTGACAAATATTACTTTCTGTTTGGAGCATCAACTATAATTCAAGATCCAGTCAGAGCTCGATGAACTGTGAGCAAGATTTCACAGGATTGTGGCAAAGTTGCTTCTGGAAACCCATAAGCATAAATTCACAAGTTTATTGCTCAATAAGTGCCCATTCCATCGTGTGCTGAAATGATCCCTGTTAGGCTGGTTTTGAAAAGCACACTTTAAAAAGGAGAGGGGGGTGGCATGGAAACTGAGCTTGCCAAAATTGAGTCATCAACAGCTCAAAGGTCAGAATTTTGGAGCTGACAGTACTAGTAAAGTGAAAAAGCCTATTGAGAAGAAAAACTTTAGCCCCAATCTTGATGAGGCTTGTACTCATACCTCAGACCACCTGAAGAGGTCTGAATTATTGGCAGAGACACAGAAGCTCATGAACTACATGCCTAAGAGCTTTACCCGTGCCTTAGCATGCCCATGGAGAAATCATGTCTTGTCTCCTGCATATGTTTGATATTCAGCCAACCAAAAAGAAAGCAAAAGGGAGGCTGTCAGTTTCACTGGAAAGACAGAACATATGTCATTCTCACTTTCATTATTTCCAACACTGTTTCCCAATGAATAAACAGTTGGGGCAGAAATGTTGACAGAAACATGATTAAGTGGTCAGGGGTTTGCAAGATTGGCCCAACACCACCACGTGGTGTCCAGTATGGTAGTCACTAGCCACATGTGCCTATGTAAATCTC
>NW_011478595.1:9089-11354 GCF_000754665.1 Bison bison bison | reverse complement strand
AACATTCATTTACGCATTACCTCTGGTTCTTTTTGTGTTAGAATGGCACAATTGGGTAGTTGTGATGGAGACCAGCCACAAAGCCTAAAATGTTTAGTATATGGCCCTTTTTAGATTATGTTTGTTGATATCTGCTTTTAATCATGTCTGTTTACTTTGCATATAAATGCTCAAAGACTCCATGGAAATGCAGAGGCATTCAATTCTTTCACTCAAGAAACCACAAGATCATTCCTTCAGACTCCAAAGAGTAACTAGAAATGTGGATTAAGGGAACTACTTGACTCCTTAAAGATCTGCTTAGTTACTAGCAGGGGTCAATTCCCTGGAGAAGAAACTCAGCTCCATCAAGAGCACTTACTCGGTCGCCAACATCATGCTTAGTGTGGAGGGAAGCAGGAGTAACCCACATCTGCCCCCAGTGCACTTTCTGTTCATTAGGAATACAGAGCAAATTGTTTGTCTACAGTTTTCAGCCTATGACAGAGTGCTTAGAGATATGCTACTCTGTAAGCACATTAACAACCTCAGATGTATGGATGATACCTCTGTAATGGCAGAACGTGAAGAAGAACTAGAGTCTCTTGATGAGGGTGAAAGAGAAGAATGAAAAAGCTGGCTAAAGACTAAATAATAAAAAAACTAAGATCATGGCATCCAGCCCCATCACTGGAAGTGGTGACAGATTTCCTCTTTTTGGACTCTAAAATCACTGTGGATGGTGACTGCAGCCATGAAATCAAAAGATGATTGCTTCTTGGCAGGAAAGCTATGACAAACCTAGAAAGTGTGTTAAAAAGCAAAGACATCACTTTGCCAACAAAGGTACACATAGTCAAGGCTATAGTCTTTCCAGTAGTCATGAGAGCTGGACCATAAAGAAGGCTGAGTGCTGAAGAATTGATGCTTTTGAACTGTGGTGTTGGAGAAGACTTTTGAGAGTCCCTTGGACAGCAAGGAGGTCAGATCAGTCAATTTTAAAGGAAATCAATCCCTACTCATTGGAAGGACTGATGCTGAGGTTCCAATACTGTGGCCACCTGAGTGGAACAGCTGACTCATTGGAAAAGACCGTGATGCTGGGAAAGATTGAAGGCAGAAGAAGAGAGCTGATAGAGGGTGAGATGGTTGGATGGCATCACCGATTCAATGGACATGAACTTGGGCAAACTTGAGGAGATGGTGCAGGACAGGGAAGCCTGGTGTGCTGCAGTCCATGGGGTTGTGAAGAGCTGGACATGATTTGGCAACTGAACAACACTCTGTAAGTGTGCATTTATCAACATGGACCCAGAGATGAATTTTTCATGCATACGTGGTACTGGAGTAGACATAAGAGTGGTCACAGCATCCCTTCCCCCTAGATTGATGCATGCCTGAAGGTGGTAGGATCTTAGTTTATGTTCCCCAGGAAATGATGCCAAGATGAGGATATAAGTGCTTGTAGTCTGCTAGGTGATCCTGGAATAGGACTGGGGAAATGAGACAAGGAAGGGAAGGAAGGAAGCCAAGACAGGTTGTGTTAGTGAGCATATTACTGCTGTGGGCAAGCGTGGCTGAATCCCACTGGGGACCTCCGGAGATGTTGCAGAGCACATCTGCAGGTTCTCCCACCCCAGGGGCAAGCAAGCAGGGGTATTTATTGTCCAACTCTTGTTTGCAGTGGTTGAGGGCTGTTCCCCAAAAAAATAAATCCATATCCTCCTCTCTCCTTGCACACACACACCTCAGGCCTGTCTTGTTCATGCAGTCAAAGAAAGCACTCAGGAAGAGGGTCACAGGTCCTGGCAGCCTCTGAGATGCTGTCCGCACTGAACTGAATCAGAATCTCCCAGGAAGTGGCAGGAGGCTGCACTGACCCCTTCAAGATTAGAAGGCCTTGTCGGCTTCCTGTAATTCCAGCTGCCTGGTCCTGACACACTGCTGGCAGTAGCAGAAGAAAGGGTAGCTGCAACTTCTTTACTGATCACATCTATCTTGTTTATCACTAGGTGCCCAGCAGAAGGCCAGGGGTACAGTAGGTGCTTCATATACCTTTATGAATCCAATGAGTACTTGAACATTTGTTGTAGATTTTCTCAAAAACAATTGAGCATATTTGTTCGGAAAATGTTTCTAAAAGGGATATAACTGCAGCTGGCTGGATTTGGTTTAATAACTATGCTATGTAAAATGCATCACATTATTCTTTGAAAAGTTTAAAATAAATTTGATTGTCAGTTCCCATCTGGCTGCTGATCTATGGGCCAAGCCTGACTTGAAGAG
>NW_011478595.1:7553-8989 GCF_000754665.1 Bison bison bison | reverse complement strand
GAAGAGGTCCTCTGGATCCAGGAGTTTTGCTAGTATCAGTACCCCAATTTCTCAGTTCCAGACTCTGAGTTATGTAATTCTGCTGGGGTGCTATACATACATGGTGGGCAGGTCTTGATGCTTACAGAACACAGAGCTCAAACCACTGATCCCTTCCTGGTCCAGACTAATCCCATTCCCCTAGGGTTGGCTACTCCCCTCTCAGGTCGTCCCTCCATCCAGACCCTTCAAGCTCAAGCATATTTGCATTAGAGATTTTGGCCCAAAAGGAGGATTATCTTCAAAGAACACAAATGATCCCAAGGCAAGGTCTGGGTATGTTCTTGGAATGAAGAAAGGGAATATGCAAAAGGAACAACACACATAGTAGGAGCTCAATTATCATTGTTACAGGTTGTTCTCTCCAGAAGCATACCCCAGGCGGAGGTCAGGGTACAAGATATTTACTAATGATCCACTCGTGAAGCATGATTGAGCAGAAGGAAAAGTTGGACTGACATTGTGCAGATCCCACAAAGCCTTGGCCAATCTAGCAATGCTCTGCAATGAGTACTGCCTATGAGAACTGAGGCCAAAATGGCAGAGACTTCATACTCCCATCTTGCTCACTCACAATGATGTCTGCCTCGGGCGAGGTTGCTCTCAGCATCTGAGCACACTCTTCACAGTCTCTCCTTGAAGGGAGATTTACGTGGCACATTTCCAGGCCTACCACAATCTTGCTGCAGAAAGATGAACGGTTCTGTTCCCTAAATATATGGCTATATAAGCTAAGAGTATCTTTTAAATATACAGTGCTTCATATTTTAAAAAGATTTTTCACATCACAATATCCCACCTGGATTCTCATATGTAAGGCAAATAGTAGTATCACCATTTTATAGATGAGAATGTGAAACTCGGACATGGTCATTGGCTTGTGATCAAATGGCAGAAATGAGCCTCAAAGTTAGCACTAGTCCTGTGGGTTAAAGCCTGTCTACCACTTGTTTTTGGCAATAGTTTCTTTGGGTCCATGTCATTGGTTTATGTATTGTCTCTGGCTGCCTTCTTGCTCTAATGTCACAGTTGAATAGCTGTTGCAGAGACTGCCTGACCGACAAAGCCTAAAATGTTTAGTATCTGGTCCTTCACAAGCACTGTTCCATCCTTCTTACTCTTCTATACAGTCCCTTATTTAACTCTGAAACATGGATGAGATGAGACCATAGTCTCAGACAGCCCTAGGGAAGCTGGTAAGGAATATGAGTCTAGTGTAAATGGATAAGCCTACACAGTGTGAGAGGCTGGGGATGTGGGCAACTGGAGGGAACACGTCCATCTGTCCAAAAGTGGACAGCTTCTTCCATGCAGACCTACAAGTCAAGTCATGCCAAATTTTCCTCTTTCACAAAACATGTTACATTTTAAAAACAAGTTGTACTTTTTTTTAATTT
>NW_011478595.1:6714-7453 GCF_000754665.1 Bison bison bison | reverse complement strand
TCGCTGTGCTATGGAGATCCTGAGAGGATGAATCAAACTAGCTGCACAGAAGGAAAGGACAAAGAGTCCTGAGAGCTGAGATGTCCCCGCTGGACATAACACACAGGGTTTTATAAACAGAATATATACATGCAGTGTACATAAAAAATGATCAAACAGAGCCACGGAGGGAAGGACACTCTGCAACAGTAAAGTCACAAAGTGATCCACTCTTCTGTTTAATATGTACTTCTGCACCAAGAGCTCTAGCATGGCTTTAATTTTCCTGCCTCTTAGAAAAAAGTTACCATAATACCAAGTTACCAAGCATTCCCACTTTCTGATAGCATCTGGTCCAGAAATGGCCTCGCCTCTTTGAAACCTCCTTAGAATCTCCCAGCACAAGGCAGGTTCCTCATGGCTCTTCTGGTATGTGTTCTTCTGAGCTACAAGTTAAGTATGGCAGGTGGTCCATGGCTGGTGAGTTGCAACTAAAGATAAGGAAAGGCTTCATGAAGTTTGCATTTGAGATTTTTAAAAAATGCACTTGTCAATGAGGATATATGGAAAATGGGAATGGAGTGGGGCACAGACACAGACAATGAAAGTAGAGGACAGGATTCATTAAATGATGGTATGCTGTGCTTAGTTGCTCAATCCTCTCCGACTCTTTGCAACCCCATGGGCTGTAGCCTGCCAGGCTCATCTGTCCTTGAGATTCTCTAGGCAAAAATAATGGAGTGGGTTGCCATGCCCTCCT
>NW_011478595.1:6305-6614 GCF_000754665.1 Bison bison bison | reverse complement strand
GTAATAGAGAAAGCTACAGGGCAGGGGATCATACTGCAAAAAGCTTTGTCTTCCAGGTCAAGGATATTGACAAGCCATGGGAAGCCCCTGAAAGTTTTTGAAAAGAGTGGGCCACTCAGAGATGTGCATTAGGCCATTAGGATTTCTTTGAATATCTCTGTGGGCAAATCCACAGTGGAGTACTTTCTGGAGATTGAAAAATCTCTTAGCCCTCCTGGAAGCAGCAGCAAGAGAGGGGACTTGGCTTAACTAAAAAAAAAAAAACTTTCATGAAAATCCAGCTGCTAGTAATAATTGAATATTTCCTCT
>NW_011478595.1:3694-6119 GCF_000754665.1 Bison bison bison | reverse complement strand
AAAAAAAAAAAAAAAAAAAAAAAACTTTCATGAAAATCCAGCTGCTAGTAATAATTGAATATTTCCTCTTTTGATCTGTGTTGTTCTGGTGAGCCCCAGAATAGCAGTTTAAAGTGTTTAATTGGTTTTTCTCTGTCCAGTTTTATTAAGCTGTCCTGGGCTCTTGAGTCAGCAAACTTAGCTTTTTTTTTTTTAAAGCTGAGCTTGCTTTCTCTAGGTTTTCCTCCAGTATATTTGGCTTACTTTCTCATATCTGATGCTGAACACTCAGCAGCTGCTGGACATAAAGGAAAAAAAGAAAATAGGTCTCAGTAATGGTATGTGAAGTTTTCTATTTTGCCTGAGAATATGTGCAGCTCAAAGAAAAACAGTGTGAACAAGTTTCCCTCTGCTGTTGGACAATATGCCCAATAATTAACTTATTGTGAGTGCCTGAGGGTATCACCATCTTCCACAGAATGCAGTGATAGAAAAACCAGCAGGCAGAGGCTCAGGAGAGCCAGACAATCTCACTGTGCTGCTACTGACCAGCTGTGTGATCATGCGTGTAATGATTTTGATGACTGACATCCCAACATCCATTCCTTCTCAGTGATTACTCCCGATCAAATGATTCCTCCCAACCCTCACTGCATGGCACAATCACCTCTGCCACTTGCTAATACTTCACATACGATTAACGACACACAGGCAAGGAGGAGGGCCTCTGGTCCGAGCGAACCGTTGCCATGATTATTTACATCACTCCATTGTTGGTGATGAATCAGTGAGAATTGACAGCAGAGGATAACTAATTCTTTTTGAGTGCTTACTGTATCAGTTAGCCTTTGCTACATAACAAACCACCCTATAACTCAGTGACTTTAATCTGCAATTTAACTCATGAGGGCTTGCACAGCTGTCTGTGATCAGCCTGGGGGATGACTGGTGACTCGATGACCTAGGATAGCCTCATTCATCCATCTACCTGTTGGCCAGGGCTACAGAAGCAATGTATTTCTTTTCTTTAGCGGGTTACCCTACCTAGGTGGCTTCATCCAAGAGCAGTGTTCAAGAGCAACAAGTGTCTTTCAAGTTTCTGCCATCCTTGTGCCCAGAATCATTTCAACAGTCGAAACAAGTCATGTGGCTGGGCCCAGAGTCACTGTGGAAGGAGACTACTGTAAGGTTTTGGATCCAAGGAGGCTTGTACGAATTGGTGCTTAGTCCCTCAGTCATGTCTGACTTTTTACGATCCCATGGACTGTAGCCCACCAGTCCATGGGATTTTCCAGGCAAGAATATTGCAGTGGGTCGCCATTCTCTTCTCCAGGGGACATTCCTGATCCAGGGATTGAACCCACGTCACCTGCATCCCCTGCATTGATGCCCAGATTCTGTATCACTGAGTCACCTGGGACACACTTGAACAAATTTGTAGCTACTATATTCACTATGGGGGCTTCAATGGGGGCTCAGTGGTAAAGAACCCACCTGCAATGCAGGAGACACACGATGTGGGTTCAATCCCTGGATTGGGAAGATCCTCTGGAAAGCGAAATGGCAACCCACTCCAGTATTCTTGCCTGGAGAATCCCATGGACTGAGGATCCTGGTGGGCTACAGTCCACGGGGTCGCAAAGACTCAGACGTGACTGAGCACACATGGGTACATATTCACCATGTGCCGGAAAATGTTCTAAGTCATGCAACACAATAACTGCTTCAGTCCTCCCCAAACTCAATGAGGCAGGCAAAATATATTCATTGCATTTTACAGGTGAGGACAATGAGACACAAAGGGGTTAAATAATTTGCCCAAGTCAGGTTATGAAGCTGCTAAGTAGCAGCATTGTTATGCAAACACAGTCAGTCTGGATGTAGATTTCATGCTCAGACGCACAGCACATATAACTGAGGGGCGTAAGGGAAATTATTCTTCACCGTTAAGAAGGAGATACAGGATGAGACACTCCCATTCTTTTTCTGGGCATTGTCACATGTGGAAGTGAGGCTTAGTGTTGGCGCAGTCATCTTGCTGATACCCAGAGCCAAGGAAGATTCCATCAGTCAGAGTCCTGATATGCTGTGGGGAAGCCTGCCTTGTTTCTTCTTTCATGAGATGATGAAACTCCTTATTGTATAAATCAGGGTGAGTGAGGGACTTCCCTGGTGACCCAGTGGTTAAGACTCTGTGCTGTCAATACAGGGGGCATGGATTCAATTCCTGATTGGGAAATTAGGACCCTGCATATGGCATGGCCAAAAGATAAAAAAACGTATTTTTAAAAATCAGGGTGATTGAAGCTTTTCTGTTATTGGCCATTTGAAGCATTATAATGTTTCCAAGCTAAGTCACAGACCTCTCCAGGCCTTAATTTCTTCATGTATAAAATATAAGACTTGAATTAGATGATTGCTGAAGTTGTTCCCACTATTAGCATTT
>NW_011478595.1:470-3140 GCF_000754665.1 Bison bison bison | reverse complement strand
ATAATTGGGAATTTTCACATAGGATATTTTTAATCTTAAAAATATCCTATGTGAAAATTCCCAATTATGTTGTTAATACAAAATCTTGAAAGCACCAGAAAGCACAAAGAAAATGGTAAAATTCTCTATAAACTATTATCCAAGTCCATGCTTTAAAATTACTATCAGGTGCCATTATAATTTCACTTCTGTATAAATAATATTAAAAATAATAAGAGCTACCACTTATGACATGCTCTCTCAGTGCTAATCACTATACCCACTGACATTTCATTTGATCCTCACAGTGAGGCTCTGAGGTCTTGCTTTCACTGTACTGTTCAGGAAACCAAGGTTGGAGACGTGAACTGATTTTCCCATGGCTGCACAGCTAGTAAGTGGCAAGGCTAACTCTGCCTACATCTCTCACTCTAAATTCCAAGGTCTTAACCACTGCTTTATCCTAATAGTAAAGAATACCTTGTTAGATGAAAACATCTTTGCTGTATTAGACTATTATCAGTAAATATCCTTGTTTCACTTAATAGAATGAAAAGGATTAACAAGAATGGTGGGCAGCATTGGACCCAGAAGGGAAAAAAAATGGGTACAAGGGAGGAGGTGAGTTGAGTTTTGTAGAGAGACGTTCCTGACACTGGCTTCCATACAGGAGGTCCTCTGAAGATGCTAAACTCTGATTCCTCAATTCAGAAAAGCCACTGCCCTAAAACTGGACTCTGAAGCCAGTTCCTATTCTCATACCGTGGTTTCTGACATCTCAGTTCACCCATGGAGACTCAGCTATTTCAACAAAGTGAATGTGCCCTGTGGGTCAACCCTGCTTGTACCATGGAGAACCTAGGTTGCATAAGCAAAGCCTTTTAAGTGAAGGTTCAGCCACAGAAAAGAAACAAAATTCTTGGAATCTGCCATTTATCATGGGGAAAAAGTGGCTTCCAGGCACACTTAAAGGGCTCTTACTGTCCTCCTCAAAGAAAATGACAGTAAAAAAAGAATCAGTATATTTTAAAGATGCCTTATACAGTATATACAGTATAGGATATTATGAGACTCTACTGGTCCATATTTTTGAGCCAAGTCATTGACAAGAAACGCAAAACAAGATCTGTGGGAAGACTCGAAGAAATGTGTTTTCTAAACAGAGCACTATAAAGAAATTATCATTAAGGTAAGTGGAACTGCGAGAGGTAAGGGAATACTGATAGTCATCAGGTTAATAATTATCACAAATTGTTAGTGGAGACTGTTTCAATAGGAACCCAAAGATGTCAGAGCAGAAACAGAGCTCTAGCGCCACCTAGAGGTTATTTTTCAAAAGTCTTTGAGCTGTCGGCTGAGTATTCTGCTCATTCTATTTTTCACATAACTTTGTAAGCCATATGTAATAAGGTGGACAAAGCTACTTAAACCAAACTTTCATAGAAATTAATATTTTCCTACAGGTAAAATTTCAATCTCTCCTAGTAGGAGAGTTTGAAGTATTAGGTTTTCACAAAATCACACAAAAATTAGCTGTTGGCTGCTTCTGGTTTCGTGGTCTTAGATTAGGCCATCTCTGGGAGACCAAAAGCCTCCATGGATAAATAAGTTTGTGTGATTTTCACCAAAGTCAAACAATTCAGAATTTCCTGACCAGGACCAGAACTCTGTAAATCTTCCCTATATTGTCAAGAAATATACACACACCACCTGTGTGGACTGGTATTAAGCCAACTAATTTCCACCATGGACATCATATTGAGTGACAAAGTTGGACCTAAATGACTTTACAAACCATCTGATATTACAAAGGCAAATTTTCTGAGAATTACTGGAAAGATTGACATTGCTTTAGATGAAAATCCAGTGACTTGAGGTCTATTTTCAAAAATTTAACACTTACTCCTTCCAAAGTAAAATGTATGTTCTTAAGCTTGCAACTGATGCTATTTATTACAGGTGGGAGAGTAATTTAATGAAAAGAACATTGGGTTCTAGCGGGGGGGCAGTTCTACAATTGCCTATTTCTGGACTTGTTACTCGATGTAGTAGCTTTAAACTGTGCCAGTTTATCTGAGCTGGAATTGCATTTCCAGTCATTTGTTTCTCCAAGTTACAGTTGGCCACAAGAGAAATTTGCATGAGATGTAGGAGGTGAAAGCGAGGCAGCAGGCAGGGTGCTCAGGGCCCGAGCTCTCTTGCAGCGCACACACCCAGTTGGCGCCAATAGCCACTAGCTCCCAGCTCCTTTGGTTCCTGCCACACCTTGCCCTTCAGTTTCTCCAAGTCTTAGGCTAGGAATATGTGCAGCTCAAGGGCACATGTCTCCTTTTTCAGCTTACCTGTATCTCAAGGTTGTAGGTGGTGAGACAAACACGAGTTCCAGTCTGTCACTGTTTTTGAAGGTTCCAGTTTGTCTTCATGCTCCTTTACCTCAGGTCAAGCTTTGCTCTCTGACTTCTGGTTCTGCTGACCCACTGTGACTTCAGACTCACCATCAGACATGAAAGCAAAAGCTTTCTATAGACTTCTCTACCACCTCTCAAAATTGCCCATGATCTTGTGCGTGCACGCTCTGTCGTGTCCAACTCTTTGCAACCCTATGAACTGTAGTCCACCAGGTTCCTCTGTCCATGGGATTTCCCAGGCAAGAATACTGGAGTAGGTTGCCATTTCCTCCTCCAGGGGATC
>NW_011478595.1:0-370 GCF_000754665.1 Bison bison bison | reverse complement strand
CAGTCCTAGTCATGTGGCCCTCTCCCTTCACCTTTGAAGTCAGCAAAGGCAGACTGAGTTCTCCTCACATGGCATCTCTTGCACCCTCTGTCATTACATTTCTCTCTAACCACAGCCCACAGAAGTTTTCTGTTTTGAAGGGCTCGTTTGATTAGATTGGCTCCACTGGAGAATCCAGTAAAAATCTTTTCATCACAAGGTCTTTAGCAAACCCTTAACCACATCTTCAAAGTCCCTTTTCACCATTTAAGGCAACACATTTATTTCTGGGCATCAGAACATGGACATCTTTGGAGGGAGGGGCATTATTTTGCCCACCACAGTTGTCTTGGCAAAAGAGTTTACTAAGCATTGCAGTAAATATATATTG
>NW_011478594.1:59858-60705 GCF_000754665.1 Bison bison bison | reverse complement strand
TGCAAACTAGTACAGCCATTATGGAGAACAGTGTGGAGATTCCTTAAAAAACTGGAAATAGAACTGCCATACGACCCAGGAATCCCACTGCTGGGCATACACACTGAGGAAACCAGAATTGAAAAGAACACGTGTACCCCAATGTTCATTGCAGCACTGTTTATAATAGCCAGGACATGGAAGCAACCTAGATGTCCATCAGCAGACGAATGGATAAGAAAGCTGTGGTACATATACACGATGGAGTATTACTCAGCCATTAAAAAGAATACATTTGAATCAGTTCTAATGAGGTGGATGAAACTGGAGCCTATTATACAGAGTGAAGTAAGCCAGAAAGAAAAACACCAGTACAGTATACTAACGCATATATATGGAATTTAGAAGGATGGTAATGACAACCCTGTATATGAGACAGCAAAAGAGACACAGATGTATAGAACAGTCTTTTAGACTCTGTTGGGGGGGGGGATGATTTGGGATAAGGACATTAAAACATGTATAATATCATATAAGAAATGAATCGCCAGTCCAGGTTTGAAGCAGGATACAGGAAGCTTGGGGCTGGTGCACTGGGATGACCCAGAGGGATGGTATGGGGAGGGAGGTGGGAGAGGGGTTCGGGATGGGGAACACGTGTACACCTGTTGCAGATGCATGTTGATGTATGGCAAAACCAATACAATATTGTAAAGTAAAAATAAATAAATAATAATAAAAAAGAAGGAAATATGTCTCCCCAAGAAAAAGAAATGCAAAAAAGCAAAATGGCTGTCTGAAGAGGCCTTACAAATAGCTGTGAAAAAAAGAGAAGCAAAAAGCAAAGGAGAAAAGGAAAGATATACCC
>NW_011478594.1:59398-59758 GCF_000754665.1 Bison bison bison | reverse complement strand
CAGAGGAACAAGAGATCAAATTGCCAACATCCACTGGATCATTGAAAAAGCAAGAGAGTTCCAGAAAAATATCTATTTCTGCTTTATTGACTATGCCAAACCCTTTGTGTGGATGACAATAAACTGGAAAATTCTGAAAGAGATTGGAATACCAGACCACTTGACTTGCCTCTTGAGAAACCTGTATGCAAGTCAGGAAGCAACAGTTAGAACTGGACATGGAACAAGAGATTGGTTCCAAACAGGAAAAGGAGTATGTCAAGGCTGTATACTGTCACCCTGCTTATTTAACTTATATGCAGAGTACATCATGAGAAACACTGGGCTGGAGGAAGCACAAGCTGAAATCAAGATTGCCGG
>NW_011478594.1:58678-59298 GCF_000754665.1 Bison bison bison | reverse complement strand
AGAAGAAGCAAAAAGCAAAGGAGAAAAGGAAAGATATACCCATTTGAATGCAGAGTTCCAAAGAACAGCAAGGAGAGATAAGAAAGTCTTCCTCAGTGATCAATGCAAAGAAATAGAGAAAAAACGATAGAATGGGAAAGACTAGAGATCTCTCCAAGAAAATTAGAGATAAGATGGGCTCAATAAAGGACAGAAATGGTATAGACCTGACAGAAGCAGAAAGTATTAAGAAGATGTGCCAAGAATACACAGAAGAACTATACAAAAAAGACCTTCATGACCCAGATAATCATGATGGTACGATGACTTACCTAGAGCCAGACATCCTGGAATGTGAAGTCAAGTGGGCCTTAGGAAGCATCATTACGAACAAAGCTAGTGGAGGTGATGGAATTCCAGTTGAGCTATTCCAAATCCTGAAAGATGATGCTGTGAAAGTCTGCACTCAACATGCTGGCAAATTTGAAAAACTCAGCAGTTTTCCACAGGGTTGGAAAAGGTCAGTTTTCACTCCAATCCCAAAGAAAGGCAATGCCAAAGAATGTTCAAACTACCACACAATTGCACTCATCTCACATGCCTAGTAAAGTAATGCTCAAAAGTCTCCAAGCCAGGCTTCA
>NW_011478594.1:53864-56411 GCF_000754665.1 Bison bison bison | reverse complement strand
TCCCAGTTTCCTGACCTTAGCCCCCACGCCTTTCCCCCACACCTGTCGCCTGGTCCCATCACCTCACCAGTTAAAAATAACAGTATGATGTTCCAGCCAACGATGAAGGCCCAGAGCTGCCCCATTGTGACGTAGCTGCAGACATACGCAGAAGAGGAGCGTGGTACCCGGGCGTCAAACTCCACATAGCAGAGCCTCGACAGCAGAGAAGACAGGCCGGCCACCAAGAATCAGATGACAATTGCTGGTCCAGCTATGTACTTGGCCACTGCACCAACCACGATGTACAGGCCGGCTCCCAGGTTTCTGCCCACACCCAAGAACACCAGTTCTATGGCACTCAGATGAATCTTGAGACCGTCAGATTCCTTTATGGTGTCTTCCCCTCGCCTGTGGACCAGCTTCTGACCAAACTGACGAACACACTGATGCACCATCCTAGACATAGTTGAGGAGGCTATGATCTGCTGAGAAAACAAGACACAGAGTCATCCAGATTGCTTATCCGTCCTAGACCCTAGGAGTTAAAGTCCGTGAAGTACTGGAGTGATGAGGGGCAGGTGGTAAAAGGACACACTGGGCAAGTTATCCATCTCTGAGCCTAGGTTTCTTCAAACATAAAGAAGCCTTTTAATGTGCAAGAGTGTTTAAAGAGAAGTGATGGGGAGCAGAATCAGTTCAGTCGCTCAGTCGTGTCCAATTCTTTGCAACCCCAGGGACTGCAGCATGCCACGCCTCCCTGTCCATCACCAACTCTCAGAGCTTACTCAAACTCATGTCCATCGAGTCAGTGATGCCATCCAACCATCTCATCCTCTGTTGTACCTTTCTCCTCCTGCCTTAAATCTTTCCCAGCATCAGGGTCTTTTCTAGTGGGAGCAGAATACATCTTCTCAAATATGCCCCTTTGACGGGTTGACTGTTTTGAGCTGAAGGCAGTGAAGACCCAGCAGACTCAGGAGAAGCTCCTTGCCTCTCCCTTAACTGCTCAAAATAATGTAGATTAAGGGACCTACACCAGAAAGAGAGCTATTACCAAAGACTACATTTTATTTCTAAAAGGATTATTTGTCTGGAGTGGCAAACATTTGTTTATCAAGCATTTGTTTTTTGTTGTTGTTGTTGTTGTTGTTGTCATTCAGTCACTCAGTTGTGTCCGACTCTTTGTGACCCCATGAACTGCAGCACACGAGGCTCTTCTGTCCTTCACTGTCTCCCACAGTTTGCTCAAACTCACTTTCATTGAGTCGAAGTTGTCCTCTAACCATCTCATCCTCTATCTTACCCCTCTCCTTCTGCCCTCAATCTTTCCCAGAAGCAGGGTATTTTCCAGTGAGTTGGCTCTTCACATCAGGTGGCCAAAGTATTGGAGCTTCAGCTCCAGCATCTGTCCTTCCAATTAATATTCAGGGTGGATTTCCTTTAGGATGGACTGGTTGGATCTCCTTGCCATCCAATGGACTCTCAAGAATCTTCCAAGTATTTTCTCTTTCCATCTTCCTGTGGGTTCTCTTCCTCCCATTTGAAGCCCCAGATCCCTACAACTCCCTTCTCCTTAGGTCAGGGGAGGATATGAGCCTCAATTGTTTGAATGTCTTTGAGTCTCAGAACTTTTATGGGGCTCCCCTATGCAGCAAATTGAATCTCGTAATCTGTCTTTTTTCTTTTTTTGGCTGCACTGGGTCTTAGTTGCAGCACGCGAGATCTTTTGTTGAGGCAGGTGAACTCAGTTGCGGCATACGGGGTCTAGTTCCCCAATCAGGGATCGAACCCAGGCCCCCTGCAATGGGAGCATGGAGTCTTGGCCACTGAACCACCAGGGAAGTGCCTGTTTGCCTGTCTTATGTCAATTTAATTATTAGACAAGTCAAAGAGTGTAGAAAAAGAAATTTCTGCCTCTACAGAAGCAAAACCTTTCAGCATAGTGCCTGGTTCACAGTATCTGCTTAATGGGTATTATCTGACTGGATAAGAACCCTGATTTCTTGGTTTTAAGCAAAATCAACCAGTTCTGCCATTTCAAATCCAGCTCTGCTATTTATTAGCTTGTTGCTATTGCACGTGCTATATACCATCTTTGACCTGCTTTTCTCTATACCACTGGGAAAACTGTCATTAGGATTGTTTCCTTCTATCCTAGATAGGGATGAAGTGACTAAGGGGCTTGGTGATCAAAATCACAGACTCCACATGTTTCCATGATGAAGATTCTAAAACCTGGTAGCTTCCTGTTTTGTTGCCTGCAGAGTGACATGGAATAGGGACTCTGCTTTGGGGCAGAAGGAGATGGAATTTGTAGGGAGGGACAGACTCAAGCCCAGCTCAGTCAAAGCATCACAGCAGAGTGGCCTCCCAACTAACTGCCTGGAGGGACGAGGGACTAACCTTTACTCTGAATCAGGAATGACAGGACTCTGTTTCCTGCTGCTTTGGGGGTGTGAAATGTCCCCTCACTACACTGCTCTGCAGGGCTAGGCTGACCCAGTGAGCACAAGTCACCATCAGGGGGCTTCCACCCCTGATACTCTGAAGTCCAAGTTTAGCATT
>NW_011478594.1:31052-52265 GCF_000754665.1 Bison bison bison | reverse complement strand
GGAGCAATAGAGAAGGATCGGCCACAGAGGCGCTCTGACTGCAGCTGCCAGAAGTGAGAATGACACCCTGAGAGGGCCAGAGCTCCCTCGGCTGAGACAGCTGGGATCCCTGCACACTCGGAGCTCCCAGAGTTCTCACGATCCGAGCAGCTGTTCCACCTCCATGCTGGATCCTCACTGGGGCAGAGCTGCTGCCAGAGGCTAGAAAAAGCCCTAATAGCACCGTATCTCCTGTGACAACAGCCCCTTTGTACCCAGCATTGCCAGGGTCCCCGTGATCCGAGCAGCTGTGCCACCTCCATGCTGTATCCCCACTGAGGCAGAGCTGCCAGAGGCTAGAAAAGCCCCTTTCCTGTGGCCCTAGCTGCCAGTTCTGCTGAGCACCTGGTGCTCCAGGCCCTGCCACCCCAGCAGCTGTACCCGCCTCACCCCGTCCTCCCTGGGGCAGACCCATGCCTCCAGGGCAGCCTCAGGAACAAAGCCCTGTGGACGACTCACAGGCAGAGGTGGAGACAAAGCTACAGCTGATACCCAGGGGCAGTGCGGCTAAGGAAGAGAACTCAGAACCTTCCCACCTGCTGCACAAGTTGCAGATTGAATCCACTTGATCAAGGAGGCAGACTCTGTGTCTCTGAATATATGAAAGGACATGGAGCACTCCCGATGAAGAAACCACGCCAGCTCTGGCAGCTGTGGACCTTGGAGGCAAGAACAGGCAGGAGAGGACCAGATTAGAATCTGAGCTGCCCATGCAGCAGGGCCAGAGACCAGCGCAGTGTTGGAGGGCTCCCAGAGAGGCGAAGTGCATGGAGACTCCCAGGGAGGGAAAGGACACTGACAGCTAAGATCCAAGGAAAACATTTATTATTTTTATATTTTGACTTGTTCTCTAGTTGCTTCTGGATTTTTTTCCCCCTACTCTGTTGCTGTAGTAGTTGATTTTATTAGTACTGTTAAATCTACTTAAGTTTTTGAGAATTTTTTACCCCGCAGGGAGAATTTTTTTATCACACTTTTTATTTCCTGTTTATACTTTTGCCTCTATGTTGGCGTTCTGTGGTTCTTTGGGGTTTTCCTTTTAAATTCTTAAAGTTTTAAATTTTATTATTATTTTTTTTCTACATTTATTCTTTGGCTTTTCTTACTGCTATTTTCCTGTTGTCCCTATTCCTTAATATACATAAATCTTTGTCTACCTCTACTTAACTTTGCTTCTTCCTTCTTCCTCTTCTTTCTTTTTCTCACCATATTTGTTTTGTTTCCATTGCTTTATTCCCCAGTTGGCACCTTGATTTGGTTTTATTTTCCAGTTTGTGCTGTAGTTAATTTTGTTTTTCACTGGTGGCTATCATTTTTGGTTCCCTTTGCTTGCCAGGTCCATCTCTTGTACTTTATTTAGTTTTTGACTGTTTGGGTTTTGTTTATGGGTGTATATGTCTGTGTGTGTGTACTCCATTGTTTTCATTTGGCAGATCAGAACAATCTGAAGGAGTAAGGGAACTTGCAGGAGTGGGGAAAGCTTGATTTCCCCCCTGAGATTTGGAGGAAGATTGAAGGGGATCGTTTAGAATGTAGGGGGGTTAACCTCCATCCATGTTCCCATACTTTGGCAATGTAGATCTAATTGTAGGATAGTATTATAAGCAAGAGACCAAATTTTTTCATGCCCTAACTTAAATAAAGGCCAGGCAATATTACAGCAAAGCCTAGTTTTCCTTTTCTCAGCCTCTCTGGCTTAGAAAGGGGATTCTCCATGTTGAGCAACCTGCAACCAAGAACTGCACTCTTAGTAATAAAGTCCTGCGTCCAAGAAACATTCCCTGTAGTAGTAGGAGTGTTAGTGTTAGTCGTGCAGTCGTGTCTGACTCTCTGCAACCCCATGGACCGTAGCCCACCAGGCTGCTCTCTCCATGGGGATTCTCCAGGCAAGAATACTGGAGCGGGTTGCCTTTCCCTTCTCCAGGGGATCTTCCCGATCCAGGGATAGAACTTGAGTCTTTGCCTCGCAGGGAAATTCTTTGCTGTTTGATCTACCAGGGAAGCCAGAAGCATTCCTAAGGGGCACCTGATGGTGGCTCAGAGTGTTTTCTGGATTTCCCTCAAACCCTGTGCTTGGTGGGATTTTCAGTGTCCTCTGCTCTACCTTTGATCCCTGACCAGACATCGCTGGTGGACCTCTCCCATGAAGCACTGCCAAGACTTTCCTTGGAGACATCTTTTGCACCAATGAGGTCTGCTGGAACGTGGCCCACCCAGCAGGCTGTCCCTTGCCCGGAGAAAGGGGGGACTTGCTGGAAGACCTGAGGGCCTGGAGGCAGGAGGGTTTTCAGAGGGGATTTATGGGCACTGAGCATGGTTGGAGATTAAACAGCAGGAGCACCCCAAGTCTATAACCCTGTTTGTCTGGCGTCTGGGGTAAAACTGAAGGGGACATAAAGTTTAGGTGAGAAAGTAATCTTGCTTCTCGAGTAAAGTAAGAAAGGAAATCACAGGAAAACAAAATTAGAGAAAGGCAGTGTTTGTGCTGGCTGCTCGGGGAGAAATACGTTAGAAGACAGTGGGGCCTGGGGGATAAAGTGTGGGTGTAGCAGGGAGAGATTTGTTGGAGGTGGTGGGAGGTGACCTACGGCTCCCAGCACCTTGCTCGCGACCCTGATGAAGGCGGCGGATATGCTGGGGGTGTAGTTTAGCTGAGCGAGAGAGAGGGAGAGAGGAAAGAGAAAAACCAGAACTTGGGCTCCTTCACCGAGCAGATCTAGACTGAAACCCGTGGGTCTTGGAAAGAGAACAAAACAGAGAGTGAGAGCAATTTCTCATGGAGAGAGAGACTCAGAAGTCTCCAGCCAACAGTTTAGGACGACCTGAGGTTTACCTTGAAATCCCAGATTTCAGCACCAATGATCTCAGAGAGAGTGTCAGCCGTGAGCGGTGGTTTGAAGCCAGAGCCTCCTTCTCTGCCCAGGAATTGGACTCGGAAGGGCCTGGATGAATGGCAGGGAATCTTGCCGCAGCCGCTCATCCTCCAGGGGCTAGAGGCTCAAAACAAGGTTCCCCCAGCCTTTGCCCTCATTTAAAAATGCATTTCTCAAGAAGGCAAAAGCTGTAAAAACAAGAACAGGTAGAATGTGTACTATAGACACTCAGCCCAACAAGCAGGCAAGCACACACTTTGTTCAGTTAAGACAGAAGCAAGGCAGTCACACACCCAGAAGGAAAGGGTGTGGGGGTGCCCCGCCCCATGAGGAGGAGCTCCATGGACACGCAGGTAAACCGTTCACACGGGGCAGTCCTTCCGGGTCTCTGTAGCCTGTGGCCAGTTTCCTGGTCTCTGTTTCCACACTGGACTGCCCTCGGTTACCGAAGACTGAGACTCTCTGTACACCGATGCCAAATCAACCCCCAAGACAATTGTGGGGGGAGTAGAAGAGGAGAGCTTTCTTATTTACCAGGCAAAGGGAGACACACCAGGCTTCGGCCTCGAAAGAGTGATGTGTTCAACCCCAGGGAATTTAATCAGGGCTTTTACAACTGTGGGTCCAAGGTGGGGTCTCTGACAAGATTGCGGGGTGAGCAGGGCTTGCACTCCCTTAATCTCATCTCGGGGGATCCACGGTCTTTGGTGGTAGGCTCTCCCAGTCTTGATGACCTTCTCTGGACCCTTTAATCTCAGATGGTTCTGGGGCTGCTCCTCCCTCCATCAGCAACTGCGCGAATCTGCCCTTTGGAACGCATGGAAGGTCATCACGGCCGGAGTCTTGCCTACAAGAAACGGGGGACAGAAAGGCTTCTGTGCCTGGGAGCCCCACAGGGCAGACGCAGAGAACAGACTCGTGGGGAAGGAGAGGGTGGGGCGAATTGAGAGTCGCACTGACATACATACACGTCTGTGTATAAACCACAGAGCTAATGGGAAATCGCTGTATAACACAGGGGGCTCAGCCCGGTGCTCTGTGATGACCCAGAGGGGTGGGTTGGGGGAAGGGAGGGAAGCTCAAGGGGAAGGGATGTATAATTATGACTAAGTTGAGTTGTTGTATGGCAGAAACCAGCACAATATTGTAAAGCAACTATCCTCCAATTTAAAAATAAATTAAGCAGAAAGAGTTCTATGGGACTCTCACACATAACAAATCAAATTTGTTAATTTGTCTCATGTCAAATTAATTATTAGATCAGTGAAAGAACCTAGAAAGCAAAGTTTTCTGCTTCTTCAGAAGCAAAAGATTCCAGCACAGTCCCGGGCACATGCAGTAGCTGCTTAATCGGTAAAAGCTGAGTGGATAAAAATGATGATTTTTTAATTGAAATCCACCTGCTCTGCTGGCTCACATCCAAGCTCCTGTTCCTCTCAGCTGGTCCGATTTTGCACAAAGTGCCTACCGTCTCTCTCTTGCTGTCCTGTGTAATTCAGTGGAGGTTTTTATCGTCATTATTCCCTGCCTTCTTGGATCAGGACGAAGTGTCTCTTAAGGGGCTTGCTGATCAGAGAACTCAGACTCCACACATTTCTTCACCAAGGATCCTGAAACCTGGAAGCTTTCTGTTGCATTGTTTGCAGACTAACATCAAATTGGAACTGCTTTGGGGCAGAATGAAATGGAATTTGTAAGGAGGGACAGACTCTAGCCCAGCTCAGTCAAATCAGCAAACCAGAGTGACCTCTTTTTTTCTTTTCTCTTTAAAAAAAAAAAACCTTTTAATTTTGTATTGGGGTATAGCCGATTAAGAATGTTGTGATAGTTTCAGGTGAAAAGCAAAGGGACTCAGCCATACATATTCATGTATCCATTCTCCCCCAGTGCCCCCCACACACACCAGAGTGGCCTGTCTCTGATTTACTTCACTCTGTGTGACAGGACCTAGTGGATATTAATGTAAATATATGGAATCTTAAAAAAAAAACAATATTGATGAATCTATTTACAGGTTAGGAATGGAGGAGCAAATGTAGAAAACGGACTTGTGGACACAGGGCAGGGAGGGGTGGGGAACAAATTGAAATCGTAGCATTGAAATATACATGACCGTGAGTAACATAGACAGCTAGTGGGAAGCTGCTGTATAGCACAGGGAGCTCAGCTGGGGGCTCTGTGATGACCTAGAGGGTGGGATGCGGGAGGGAGGGAGGGGGGCGGTTAAAGAGGGATGGGATAAATGTAAATATATGGCTAATTCACGTTGTTGTACAGCAGAAGCCAACACAACATTGTAAAGCAATTATATTCAAAAAAAAAAAAAAACACGACTACCTGGAGGGGGAGAAGCCTCATCTACATTCTGAGTCAGAAATGGCAGGACGCTGTGTCCTGCCCTTTGAGGCATGAAATATGCCTCACTACAGGGCCCTGAAAGGCTAGACTAACCCAGTTACAGAAGTCACCTGCCAGGTGGCTTCCATGCTGTTACTCCAAAGTCCAAGTTTAGCATTTTGGTTCAGAGCAAGCATTCAAAGAGCCAGGCAGCTCTGGTTAGAATCTTGGTTCCGCCAACACCTTGTGCCTTTGAGGAAGCCATTTAGTTTTCTGGACCCGTGTTTTCTTCTTCTTTAGATTCTGCTGATGAGCCCTTGTGCCTGTCAAATGGCGCACCTGTTCTGGATAACGTATGGTAGTTGCTCCAAAGTTAAAAATAATTTGCAATAGTCTAGCAATTCCACTTCAGCAAGTACACCCAAAAGAAATGAAAATAGATTCTCAAAGAGATAGCTGTACACTCAGGGTCATAGCAGCATTATCCATAGGATCTGAAAGCGTAACTGACTGTTTGCGACCCCATTGACTGTAGCCTGCCAGACTCCTCTATCCGCAGGATTCTTCTGGCAAGTTGGAAAGTTGAAAGTTGGAAGCAACACAAATATCCACCCAGGAAGGAATGAATAAACACAAGGAGGTCTATACCCACAGTGGAATATCACTAAGCCTTAAAAAGGCAGGACCTTCTGATGCATGCTACAGTGTGGAGGTGCTTTGAGGACATTATGCTGAGTGACTTAAGCCAGTCACAAAAATACAAATATCGCATGATTCCACTTCTGTGAAGTACTGAAAAGAGTCAAAGCTGTGGAGACAAATGTAGAATGGTGGTTTCCAGGGGCTGAGGTAAAGGGGGAACTGGGGAGTTATCGTTCAATGGGGACACAGGTGAAAGTGTTCCAGGGACTGGGTGCACAATCATGTAAACATCCTTAACATTTTTCGACTGTACACTTAAAACGGTTAAGTTGGTTAATGTTATGTTATGTGTATTTTACCATCATTTTAAAAAATTGCTGCCCATGATAAGTAATAGAACGAGCTCCACACAGTTACTGGATGTAGTAAACCCAAAGAGGACTGAATATAAGTCAGCAAGCATTTGGTCCTCCACACAAACCTAAATCTGTGGGTGTTCAAGTCCCTTACAGTTACCCCAATATCTGCAGAAGAGGACGAACGCATAGATTCCAAGGGCCAGAAGAATACAGGAGCCTAAAATCAGTGTCCACATCATAACCCCTACTTAAGGGTAATTAATCCCTAGTATTATTTGAACATGAGTAAAATTGTCCTAGAGTCTCACAGCACTGATCTAATCTCCCCCACCTTTCCTTACACACGTGCACACAGACACAGCACAGACACTTTCATCTAGAAAACAGGTCTCTCCACCCTCCGCCTGGAGCTGGAATGATCCCCTGCACTCTGGGGTTGCAGGGGTCTCTTTGGGAGGATGTGAACTCAGCGCCCAGTCTCCTACAGAAGAGGGTGACCCGAGATTTACTGGATCCTTGGAGCAGAGGCTGGAGCACTGGGTCAGTCAGGGAGTCTGAGGGTAAGCCGTGCGGGGCTGGAGCTGAGACATCTCCAAGAACAGAAGCGGGGAGTCCTGAACACAGAAGACAATCCTCACCCCTGGGTTGTTGGGGTGAGATTGGAGTAGGGGGGAAACACCTGCAGTGTAGCTATCAGCCCCGACTCTTCTGTGGTTACCATCCGTGGGTAGTTCTGAAATGGTCTTTATTGTGGTAAAACATGTGTAACATAGAATTTACCATTTTAACCATTTTAAGTGTCCAGTTCAAAACTGTTAAGGACAAAAAAAAGTGTTAAGGACATTCATAGTTTGTACAACCAATCTCTTGAACTTTTTTTCATCTTGCAAAACTGAAACTGTATACATTAAACAAAAATTCCCTCTTCTTCCACTGCAGTTCCTGGCAATCACCATTCTACTCTATTAATCTAACCCCTCTAGGTACTTCACTTAAGTGGAAACCTTCGGTCTTTGTCATTTCCCATGGAAATGCCTTCTCTTAGTAATGGCCACAAGGTTCATCCATGTTGAAGCTTATTGGAAGCATAGTATCTTTATTTTTGATGGCACATCTGCTTGATTTTTTATGTATTTTTTTGCAATCTTTCATTGGTGCTCTCACATTTGAAGGAGCAGACTCATCCTTCAGTCTGTGGTGTTTCCCTCTAGCTGGAGTATTCTGTTTGACAGTGGTGTTAATTCCTGGAGTTTCCTGTCTTTCTCTCCCTACACCTGCTCCACTTTCCTTGCTCCCTCTTGTGGGAGAATTCTTAAGTGTTTCTGTCTGGTCTGCGACCCTAAAAGAAATCAGTCCTGAATATTCATTGGAAAAACTGATGCTGAAGCTAAAGATGCAATACTTTGGCTGCCTAATGGGAAGAACTGACTTATTGGAAAAGACCCTGTGGCTGCATGATGACTGCAGCCATGAAAGTAAAAGACGCTTGTTCCTTGGGAGGAAAGTTATGACCAACCTAGACAGCATATTAAAAAGCAGAGACATTACTTTGCTGACAAAAGTACTTCTAGTCAGAGCTATGGTTTTTCCAGTAGTCATGTATGGATGTGAGAGTTGGACTATAAAGAAAGCTGAGCACCGAAGAATTGATGCTTTTGAACTGTGGTGTTGGAGAAGACTCTAGAGAGTCCCTTGGACTGCAAGGAGCTCCAACCAGTCCATCCTAAAGGAAATCAGTCCTGAATATTCATTGGAAGGACTGATGCTGAAGCTCAAAGTCCAATACTTTAGCATCTGATGCGAAGAGCTCACTTGTTGGAAAAGACCCTGGTGCTGGGAAGATTGAAGGCAGGAGGAGAAGGGGATGACAGATGGTTGCATGCATCACCGACTCGATTGACATGAGTCTGATTAAGCTCCGGGAGTTGGTGATGGACAGGGATGCCTGGCGTGCTGCAGTCCATGGGGTCGCAGAGTCAGACACGACTGAGCCACTGAACTGAACTGCTCTTACAACTCACCAGGCTGCCTCCTGTCTTTGGATTTCCAGAAGGTGGCGCTAGACCTCAAGTCTGAGGGCACCCTCGCCCGTAGCAGGGGCTGGTTTTCTGAGCCTGCTCCTTCCCTACCAGAGCACCCATGGGCGCTGCAGGGGGATGGTCACACAAGGAGACCCCGGAGAGTGGGGGGGCGGGGGGGGGCGCCGGCGCGTGGGCGCGGTGGGTCTTGCACCCGGGGCACTGAGGGTGCCCGGGGACCCAGGAGGGAGGTTCCGGAGTGTGGTGCTCCCAGAGGCTTGTCAGTGAACTGCCTGTGGGGAGCGGTCACTTTCTTGCCCTTCTCAGTGTTTATCAGCCTCTTTACCAAAACCCTTCCTCAAAACCCTTCCTCTCCCTCGTCATGGGGATTCCCCCTCAGGTCTCCGGTGCTGCTGTAGAGAAATAGGTGTCCCCAGGTATGTCCCGCAGAATTAGACCAGCTTTTTCTGTGGTGGGACATCAACCCCATGGGATGTTTCCTTGTGAGGGGGAGGGGAAAGCTTCTGCTATGTCAGCCTTGATCAGACTCCTTTGGTTTTTGTTTGTTTGTTTGTTTGTTTGTTTTAACTTCAGAATCCTCGCCTCCTCAGTGAAGGCTGCATGCCTAATCAGTCTCTTCAGTCTTGTCCGACTCTTTGCAACCGCATGGACCCTAGCCCACCAGACTCCTCTGTCCATGGGACTCTCCAGGCAAGAATCCTGGAGTGGGTTGCCATGTCCTCCTCCAAGGGATCTTTCCAGCCCAGGGGTCGAACCCATGACTCCTGTGTCTCCGGCATTGACAGGCAGATTCTCTACCGCTGAGCCATGGGGGAAGCCCCTAGTGAAGGTTGCTGCTGCTGCTGCTAAGTCGCTTCAATCAGGTCCGACTCGGTGCGACCCCATAGACGGCAGTTCATCAGGCTTCCCAGTCACTGAGATTCTCCAGGCAAGAACACTGGAGTGGGTTGCCATTTCCTTCTCCAATGCGTGAAAGTGAAAAGTGGAAGTGAAGTCGTTCAGTCGTGTCCGATTCTTAGCGACCCCATGGGCTGCAGCCTACCAGGCTCCTCCATCCATGGGATTTTCCAGGCAAGAGTACTGGAGTGGGGTGCCATTGCCTTCTCCAAGTGAAGGTTGACCTGCAAATCCCCTCCCTTGCATGGAATCTCTAGGTCAGTATCTGGGTTTCCACCACCACCATCACCATGACCACCACCACCACTGGCAGCATCACCGTCAGAGGAGTCTGGGCAGGTTCTGGCTCTGCAGGTTCTGCAGCCCGTAGCGAGGTCTGTCGGCCTGTGACCCAGACACACAACAGAAAAGACTCCTCCAGGGCTCCTTGGGCAGATGGAGCTGTGTCTCCCATACCCACAGAGGTGCTTTTCCTCCTGAGTGGATGTCTAACCCACTGTTTATTTATTCAAATAGACTTGGTTTATATTACTTTTAGGTAGACTGCCTAGTGATTTTGGTATTTTTACAGATGCTGTATAATATTATGTGTAGATCTGAAAAAATAATATAAATGAATGTATATAGCAAACAGAAACAGCCTCACCAATTCAGAAAACTGACAAGTGGCGATCTGTGAAGAGAGGGAAGGGGGAAGGGACAAATTGAGGGTATGGGATTAAAAGACACAGGGCAGGAGGAGAAGGGGATGACAGAGGAGATGGTTGGATGGCATCACCAACTCGGTGGACATGAGTTTGAGTAAGCTCCGAGTGTTGGTGATGGACAGGGAGGCCAAGCATGCTGGAGTCAGTGGGGTCGCAAAGAGTCAGACACGACTGAGTGACTGAACTGAATACATAATCAGTAAGGATATGTTTGGAGCACAAAGAAATATAGCCATTATCTTGTATAACTTCTACTGGAGTATCATCTATAAAAATACCAAATCACTGTGCTGTATATTTGAAACTAATGTTATATGGTAAACCAATGACACTTTGATTTTTTTAAGTTAATAGCATTTTTTTATTTAAAAATATTTCATTTTAATTGGAGATACTTCAATTAAAAAAAAAAAGTACTGGTATAACAAATAGTTCACAATTGTTTACTTCTTGTTTCTCAATACAAACTAAAGTTTCTAAGGGTTAAGAATTCTGATTAATATGTGTAATTAAAATGACTGAGATTACTAAGGCAAACATCTCTGCATGCAAGCAAATATTTCAAAGTTATCAGGAAACCCACTGAGACTTGTAGATCTGAGTCCCCTCTTTGTCTTATGCTCTCTACCTGACCTGGCTAATATGAATCTACCGACCATTTGTTTTTCCATCTTCATGTGAATTGCCCTCCTTCCCTTTCAAGTCCCAGACCACTACCCCCAACACTCCCTTTAGTCTTTAACTGAAGACAGTATGGAAGGGAAAGGATTTGGTTATCCTGGCAAGTTGCTCAGTTTTCTTTGGTCTCTCCCCTTTATTGTTGTTCAGTCGCTCAGTCCAGAGACTGCAGCATGCCGGGCTTCCCTGTCCATCACCAACTCCCAGAGTTTGCTCAAAGTCATGTCCATTGAGTTTGGTGATGGACATCCAACCATCCCATCCTCTGTCATCCCCTTTTCCTCCTGCCCTTGATCTTTCCCAGCATCAAGGTCATTTCCAATGAGTCGGCTCTTCCCATCAGGTGGCCAAAGTATTGGAGTTTCAGCTTCGATATCAGTCCTTCCAATGAATATTTAGAACTGATTTCCTTTAGGATGGACTGGCTGGATCTCTTTGCAGTCCAAGGGACTCTCAAGCATCGTCTCCAACACCACAGTTCAAAAGCATCAATTCTTCAGTGCTGAGATTTCTTTATAGTCCAACTCTCACATCCAACATGACTACTGGAAAAAGCATAACTTTGACTATATGGACCTTTGTCGGCAAAGTGATATCTCTTTTTTAATTCACTGTGAAGCCTTGTCATAGCTTTTCTTCCAAGGAGCAAGTGTCTTAATTTCAGGGCTGCAGTCACTGTCTGCAGTGATTTTGGAGCCCAAGAAAATAAAATCTGCCATTTTTTCCATTGTTTCCCCATCTATTTGCCATGAAGTGATGGGACTGGATGCTGTGATCTTCATTTTTTGAATGTTGAGTTGTAAGCCAGCTTTTTCACTCTCCTCTTTCACCTTCATCACATTATTGAGCTATCACTTGATTTTTGTCCCATTAAGCTATCTCATGTTAATTTAATCCTTAGACTGGCCAGAATAACCTGGAAGTGTTGATTCAATTTCTCATCAAGGCTCTTTTATGGGCGGTGTTCTGTGTTGCCTCTTATAGCACATTAATAGCACAGGATATCTGGTTGGCCCACAGCAGTAAGCGAAGAACAGAATCAGGTGATGTCAACCCCTTCCGACAAAGTTTCACCGGACAGTTTCAATCTCCATTAATTTCTTCCTAAGCCGGTACTGTCATGAGAACTAGCAAGGCAGTGATATTTCTAACTCTGTTCATCCACCTCCATCTGTATTTTAATTCATCTAATATCTTGCTGCTCATTTTCTTGACCTGTATCCCTCCTTCACTATTGCAGATGCTCATTCCCACAAACAACCCTCTAGTTCATTATTATCAATATCTTGAATGTGCATAATCTCGGTGTCAGACACTCTGTTCTAACCTGTCTATCCTTTTTCATTTCCTGTCTTTTAGTTTCACAAAATTGTAATCATTTATCAATAAATCATTACTTACTACTTCTTTCCCTCACCTCTGACAATGCAGGTGTTTTTTTGTTTTTCCAATTAAGAACTTTTCATCATCAACTCTACTGTGTAACTCCAGGAGTCTGTGACAGAAAAGTAAAGAGAAATAGTCATTTACAAAAGATTAGACTATGTCTCCATAAAGCTGGGGAAAAGAGAAAAGTGATCATTTTACCATGATGACATGATCCACTTTGTCTGTTATCTTCTCCTTTTCTTAGAGTCTACTTTGTCTGATATTAATATAGCCGCCTTAGCTTTCTTGTGTCACTGTTTGCAAGTGGATCTGCTCCCTTCCTTTTACTTCCAGCTTACCTCTGTCCTATATTTCAAGGGCAGCACTGGACACAGTATACAGTTACCTGCCTTTCCTCCCCAGACAGCCATCTCTGCATTTTTGCTAAAAAGAAGCACGAGGAGGAGCTTTGTATGTGCAGGTTAATATTTTATTTCTTTCTCCAGTAGCTGCTTCCATTGTTATACATTCTTTGTGATATCATCTTGCTGCACACTTACAAATCATGCCCTTTTTGTATGTGTATTGGGGTCTGAAAAGAATATTTAAAAATTATACATCATTACAGTCACTTATCCACTGGCAATAAATATAGGCCCCTAAATGCATTTCGTGGTGCAGGAGCAGTGAGCAGCAGAGGTGTGGCACAGGAGAGGCGAACAATCAGAGGAGATACCCCGCTTCTAAGGACAGGAGTGGCGGTCGTGAGCAGATACCCCACCTCCAAGGTAAGGAGCAGCGGCTGCGCTTTGCTGGAGCAACTGTGAAGAGATACCCCATGTCCAAGCAGATGACACCACCCTTATGGCAGAAAGTGAACAAGAACTAAAAAGCCTCTTGATGCAAGTGAAAGAGGAGAGTGAAAAAGTTGGCTTAAAGCTCAACATTCAGAAAACTAAGATCATGGCATCTGGTCCCATCACTTTATGGCAAGTAGATGGGAAAACAGTGAAAACAGTGACTGACTTTATTATTTTGGGCTCCAAAATCACTGCAGATGGTGACTGCAGCCATGAATTAAAAGACACTTACTCAGTGGAAGAAGAGTTATGACCCAACTAGACAGCATATTAAAAAGCAGAGACATTACTTTGCCAACAAAGGTCCATCTAGTCAAGGCTATGGTTTTTCCAGTAGTCATGTATGGATGTGAGAGTTGGACTATAAAGAAAGCTGAGTGCTGAAGCATTGATGCTTTTGAACTGTGGTATTGGAGAAGACTCTAGAGAGTCCCTTGGACTGCAAGGAGATCCAACCAGCCCATCCTAAAAGGGAACAGGCCTAGCTGTTCATTGGAAGAATTTATGTTGAAGCTGAAACTCCAATACTTTGGCCACTTGATGTGAAGAGCTGACCTATTTGAAAACACCATGATGCTGGGAAAGATTGAGGGCAGGAGGAGAAGGGGACAAGAGAGGATAAGATGGTTGCATGGCATCACTGACTCAATGAACATGAGTTTGGGTAAACTCCAGGTGTTGGTGATGGACAGGGAGGCCTGGTGTGCTGCAGTTATGGGGTTGCAAAGAGTAGGACATGACTGAGCAACTAAACTGAAGGCAAGAAAAACCCAAGTAAGATGGTAGGTGTTGAGAGAGGGCATCAGAGGGCAGACAGACTGAAACCACAATCACAGAAAACTAGCCAATCTGATCACATGGACCACAGCCTTGTCTAACTCAGTTAAACTAGGCCGTACCCTGTGGAGCCACCCAAGACGGACGAGTCATGGTTGAGAGGTCTGACAGAATGTGGTCCACTGGTGAAGGGAATGGCAAACCACTTCAGTATTCTTGCCTTGAGAACCCCATGAACAGTATGAAAAGGCCAAAAGATAGGACACTGAAAGATGAACTCCCCAGGTCGGGAGGTGCCCAATGTGCTACTGGAGATCAGAGGAGAAATAAATTCAGAAAGAATGGAGGGATGGAGCCAAAGCAAAAACAACACCAAGTTGTGGATGGGACTGGTGATAGAAGCAAGGTCTGATGCTATAAAGAGCAATATTACATAGGAACCTGTAATGTTAGGTCCATGAATCAAGGCAAATTGGAAGTGGTCAAACAGGAGATGGAAAGAGTGAACATTGACATTCTAGGAATCAGCAAGCTAAAATGGACTGGAATGGGTGAATTTAACTCAGATGACCATTATATCTCCTACTGTGGGCAGAAATCCCTTAGAAGAAATGGAGTAGCCATCATGGTCAACAAGAGAGTCTGAAATGCAGTACTTGGATGCAATCTCAAAAATGATAAAATGATCTCTGTGTTTCCAATGCAAACCATTCAATATCATGGTAATCCAAGTTTATGCCCTGACCAGTAATGCTGAAGAAGCTGAAGTTGAACGGATCTATGAAGACCTACAAGACCGTTTAGAACTAACACACCCAAAAGATGTCCTTTTCATTATAGAGGACTGGAATGCAAAAGTAGGAAGTCAAGAAATACTTGGAGTAACAGGCAAATTTGGCCTTGGAGTACAGAATGAGGCAGGGCAAAGGTTAATTGAGTTTTGCCAAAAGAATGCACTGGTCATAGCAAACACCCTCTTCCAACAACACAAGAGAAGACTCTGCACATGGACATCACCAGATGGCCAACACCGAAAGCAGATTGATTATATTCTTTGCAGCCAAAGATGGAGAAGCTCTATACAGTCAGCAAAAACATGACCAGGAGCTGACTGTGGCTCAGATCATGAACTCCTTATTGCCAAATTCAGACTGAAGTTGAAGAAAGTGGGGAAAACCACTAAACCATTCAGGTATAACCTAAATTAAATCCCTATGATTAGACAGTGGAAGTGAGAAATAGATTTAAGGGACTAGATCTGATAGGCAGAGTTCCTGATGAACTATGGACAGAGGTTTGTGACACTGTACAGGAGACAGGGATCGAGACCATCCCCATGGGAAAGAAATGCCAAAAAGCAAAATGGCTGCCTGAAGAGGCCTTACAAATAGCTGTGAAAAGTAGAGAAGCGAGGAGCAAAGGAGAAAAGGAAAGATATACTCATTTGAATGCAGAGTTCCAAAGAATACCAAGGAGGGGTAAGAAAGCCTTCCTCAGTGATCAGTGCAAAGAAATAGAGGGAAACAATACAATGGTAAAGACTAGAGATCTCTTCAAGAAAATTAGAGACACCAAGGGAGCATTTCATGCAAAGATGGGTTCAATAAAGGACAGAAATGGTATGGACCTAACAGAAGCAGAAGATGTTAAGAAGAGGTGGTAAGAATACACAGAAAGACTGTACAAAAAAGATCTTCATGACCCAGATAATCACGATGGTGTGATCACTCACCTAGAGCCAGATGTCCTGGAATATGAAGTCAAGTGGGCCTTAGGAAGCATCACTATGAACAAAGCTAGCAGAGGTGATGGAATTCCAGTGGAGCTATTTCAAATCCTGAAAGATGATGCTGTGAAAGTGCTGCACAATATGCCAGCAAATTTGGAAAACTCAGTAATGGCCACAGGACTGGAAAAGGTCAGTTTTCATTCCAATCCCAAAGAAAGACAATGCCAAAGAATGTTCAAACTACTGCACAATTGCACTCATCTCACACGACAGTGAAGTAATGCTCAAAATTCTGTAAGCCAGGCTTCAGCAAAACATGAACCGCGAACTTCCAGATTTTCAAGCTGGTTTAAGAAAAGGTAGAGGAACTGGAGATCAAATTGCCAACATCTGGTGGATCACTGAAAAAGCAAGAGAGTTCCAGAAAAACATCTATTTCTGCTTTATTGACTATGCCAAAGCCTTGACGGTGTGGATCACAATAAACTGTGGAAAATTATGAAAGAGATGGGAATAGCAGGCCACCTGATCTGCCTCCTGAGAAACCTGTATGCAGGTCAGGAAGCAACAGTTAGAACTGGACATGGAACAACAGACTGGTTCCAAATAGGGAAACGAGTATGTCAAGGCTGTATATTGTCACCCTGGTTATTTAACTTCTATGCAGAGTACATCATGAGAAACGCTGGGCTGGAAGAAGCACAAGCTGGAATTAAGATTGCTGGGAGAAATATCAATAACCTCAGATATGCAGATCACACCACCGTTAGGCAGAAATTGAAGAAGAACTAAAAAGCCTCTTGATGAAAGTGAAAGAGGAGAGTGAAAAACTTGGCTTAAAGCTCAACATTCAGAAAACGAAGATCATGGCATCTGGTCCCGTCACTTCATGGCAAATAGATGGGCAAATAATGGAAACAGTGACTGACTTTATTTTTTTGGGCTCCAGAATCACTGCAGATGGTGATTGCAGCCATGAAATTAAAAGATGCTTACTCCTTGGAATGAAATTATGACCAACCTAGACAGAATATTAAAAAGCAGAGACATTATTTGATCAACAAAGGTCCATCTAGTCAAGGCTATGGTTTTTCCAGTAGTCATGCATGGATGAGAGAATTGGACTATAAAGAAAGCTGAATGCAGAAGAATTGATGTTTTTGAACTGTGGTGTTGGAGAATATTCTCAAGAGTCCCTTGGATTGCAAGGAGATCCAACCAATCCATCCTAAAGGAGATCAGTCCTGGGTCTTCATTGGAAGGAGTAATGTTGAAGCTGAAACTGCAATAGTTTGGCCACCTTATTCGAAGAGCTGACTTATTTGAAAAGACCCTGATGCTAGGAAAGATTGAGGGCAGGAGGAGAAGGGGACGATAGAAGATGATATGGTTGCATGGCATCACCGACTCAATGGACATGAGTTTGGGTAGACTCTGGGAGTTGGTGATGGACAGGGAGGCCTGGTGTGCTGCAGTTCATAAGTCGGAAGAGTCGGACATGACTGAGCGACTGAACTGAACTGAACTGAAATGCATTGCACCTTCAAGTCCATAGAGCCTTAAAATGCCCCTTTAACCAGAAGATTCCTCTAGCATATGAAGAGATTCTACATGGCATTTATGTCCTGTGGTTAAGATGATTCAGCAGCAGGGATGCTTGAGTGAAGAGTTTGGGAGGTGGAGGCTGTTGCTTCTAGTTCTCCTCCAGGCTATGTCGGATCCCATAGCCAAAGTATATGGCAAATCCTAGTAGGGAAATGAGATGATGAGAAGGGAAAGTAGGTACTCTCCTTACTGATACACAGTCGTGTACATGCTCGTGTGCATGCTCAGTCCCTCAGTCATGACTGACTCTTTTGTGACCCCATGGACCATAGCCCTCCAGGCTCCTCTGTCCATGAGATTCTCCAATGAAGCGTACTGGAGTGGGTTGCTATTTCCTCCTCCAGGGGATCCTCCTGACCCAGGGATCGAGCCCATGTCTCTTACATTTCCTGCGTTGGCAGGTGGATTTTTTTTTACCACTGAGACACCAGGGAACCCCACACTTGCTCACTAGGTCTCCTATGAGGGTATCTGACACAGAATAGGGGAGTGATGTTAGGAAGAGGATGGGGATCAGTCAACTGAGAGATCTCTTAATCCCAGAAAACCACTTACCAATGGCATTCCAGACACTGAATTGGATCCAGGCCCCAGAAGTCATCTGCATCATCAGATAAACGTTCAGAAAGATGCTCACCAGTGGGAGGACAGGCAGAGCAGGGACCTGTGGGCAGAGTCAGTTCATCCCTGAACACAGCCCAGATGTTGGAAAAGGAGCCTGCAACCCACATGTGGGCAGGAAGACTCCAGTCCTATTGAAGCTGTGTGTTCAGTGCCTACTGAAACTGGGTATGTGAAGCACTGAGTGTGGATCAGGGAAGGGTCCATTGATTTGAGCAATTTCCTATCTTCCCACATTCAGTAAAGGGTGTTTAGACCTCAAAACAGATAGACTTCATTCACTCAAGGTGGATAGTTTGGGCACAAAAGGTCACCTACTTTTAAAAAATTAATTAACTAATTAATTTGGCTGTGTCAGAACTGAGTTGTGGCCCAAAGGCTTCTCTAGTTGTGGGTCATGGGCTTATTTGCCCTGCAGCATATTGGGCATTTTGTTCCCCCACAAGGAATCCAACCTACATCCCCTGCATGGCTAGGTATATTTTTAACCACTGGACCACCAGGGAAGTCCCTCACCTACCCTGAATGGAAGAGGAGAGGGGCTCTGGCGCTGCCTCCAGATGATGATCGTGACCCCATTGATGAGCAGCAGCAGCAGCACAGCCACTGTTGTGAGCACGGGGTCTCCAGAGAACAACTGGCTGGGCCACTGGGCCAGGATCAGGCTCAGGATGATCAGCAGGAGAACTGCAAGGGTCAAGGTGGAGGAAAACAGGCTGGACCCAGAAGACAAAGATATCAGGACCTCGGGCCACACCCCTCCCCAGGCTGCCCACATCAGGAAGGGGCATAATTTTTCTACTACTTCGTAACTGAAAAAGACACATATTTCCAGCCTGTCCTGTCAATTTCAGAATACCACCAAAGAGAAGTCCCATTGCTCACCAAGCAGGAAGGCACATCCATAGACAATCTGGCCAGATTTCCGGGTGGGGATGGTGCTGGTAGGGAACCACAGACTCTTCAGAATGTTTGAGTTTCCTGCTTCAGAGACAAGCTCTGAAATGTTTTCTTCAACTTTAAGTTTCATCTCAATTTCCTCCTCTGTTTTCTCCTTGCTGAACTTCTGATCCGGCTGGTACCTGAGTGAGAGGATATTAAGGCAATATTAACAACAGACCATATACTCATCCATCATCAGAGAGTTTAATCCAACTCTTTCCCGACTTCAGCAGAGCAGGACATAAAGCTAGAAGAGTCTTAGGTCCCCTTGAGTCCACGACCCCCAGCCAAGGTGTAGCGGAATCTCACCTGAGGGCAAGCACAGAGAGAGCCACCAGGGAGTAAGCAAGCAGGGTCCCGATTGATAGGAGGTCCACCAGATCGCTGAACTTGAAGAGTAACGCCATGACCACTAGGATGAGGGCACAGACAAGGTGGGGAAGGGAGTGAGAAACAGCCGGAAATATCAAAGGTAAGGAAATGATCAAACAAGGGATGGGTTTTGTTTATTCACCTGCAAGGTTTCCAGAAGACATGATGGCCATGACAGGGGTGCCTGTGTGGGCATGGATCTGGGCAAGTCCCCGAAAAAGGAGTCCGTCCTCTGCCATCACGTATATCACCTGAGGCATGGGGAACATATCACCTAGGAGACTGGAAAGGAAAATGGAAATGTAGATAAGGACATGGAGAGACAGGAAGGGAGGACCGGGGCTTCCATGATGTAGTCTACATGGTGCCAGGTGTCCTTCCTTCTCGTCTCTAAATCCCAAGGGCTGGGATACCAGAGCATCTGACAGTCAGTGGGGAGAAAGCCATGATACTGACCTGGATGTAAGAGCACAGAGGGTGCCAACAGCCACAACATATCTGGCAGGGCCCCACCCAACAAGGAGGAAAGCCTCTTGCAAGAGGCTCTCAGGATGAATCTGGTAGTAGGGCACCATGAGGGTGAGTGCTGCTGAGACACCAAAGCACACCAAAAAGCAAATGAAGATCGTGATCATGGTGCTCACGGGGATGGACCGCTGAGGATTTAGGGCTTCTTCCCCTGCAGGATGCATAGATATACTAGGTTAGGAAAACACAGGGAGCGAAAGCACAATATCCCCTTTCCTCTTGCACCATCAAAAGCAGCTTATCCTTCTTCCGACCCCTGTGCCCAAGGGCAGCCTAATCTGTGGCCAAACCCCTGATGAGAAGCACAGTGACTATATTACCTTTAGTGACAATGGCATCAAAACCAATAAACATGTAGAAACACATAGCTGCTCCCTGGAGAATCCCATCAAAGCCAAAAGGTACAAACCCTCCGGAACCCAGAGGGCCCAACCTATGGTGAGAGAAGGAATGAGGAAGAACATGGGTGAGGTGAGTTCAGCCATCTCTACTGGACTCTACCCTTCATACCCCAAGTGCTGGACTCCAGGACCCCCATCACTGAGATCCATCAGCCCAGGTCTCTTTGGTGGTGGTTTACTCATTTAGTCATGACTGACTCTTTCGACCCCATGGGCTGTAGCCTGCCAGGCTCCTCTGTCCATGGGATTATCCAGGTAAGAATGCTGGAGTGGGTTGCCACACTTTAGTCCCCACCAGATTTCCAGGCTTGCACCCACTTTCACACAAGTGTCTCTATGGACAAGAGAACCCTCCTAACCTAGAGGTGCCAGTGGATTCAGATGTGTTCAATGTGTAGTCCTCCTAACCTAGAGGTGCCAATGGATTCAGATGTGTTCAATGTGTAGTCCTGTTCCGTGAGCTTCCAGTTGTGCAGGTCTCCCTTAACAAAACCAGAGATGATGACGAAGCTGAGAACCAAAACTTTGATGCCTGTGAACACTCTGTACAGCAGGGTTGACTCAGGAGCTCCCAGAACCAGTAGTCCTGTGGGAAAGATGGAATATGAGACATCCAAAATAACCAAATCCCTAGAGACAGAAAGCAGACTAGTGGCTACAGTGTCAGGAGGGCTGATGGTGGTGGATAGATAGACAGTGACTGCTCAGTGGGTGCAGGGTTTCCTTTGGTTGTGATGCAACTGTTCAGAACTAGATAGGGGTGATGGTTATACAACAATGTGAAGGTATGAAGTCCCACTAAATACACTTTAAGGTAGCTTGTTTCTTACTGCGGCAGTCATCTCACAGTAGACATGTCTATCAAATCATCATGTGGTACACTTTAAACTTATACAATGTTGGATGTCAGTTAACTAATTTGGGAGAAATAATTAAATGGTTAATTTTATGCTATGTAAGTTTTCTCTCAATTAAAAAAAAGTGTGGTCTCAGTACAGAGGAAAAAACTTGTCAGTCTAAGTAAATACTTCTCAGCTGGGAGTGGTTTTGTTCCCCAAGGGACTGTTGGCAACATCTGGAGACATTCTCTTTTTTGTTTGTTTTGGGTTCATTTTTTGGCCATGCCATGGTTTGTAGGATCTCCATTCCCTTGCCATGGATGAACCTGGGCCTTGGCAGTGAAAACCCAGAATCCTAACCACTAAACCACCAGATACACAAATGACACCACCCTTACAACAGAGGGTGAAGAGGAACTGAAGAGCCTCTTGATGAAAGTCAAAGAGGAGAGTGAAAAGGCTGGCTTAAAACTCAACATTCAAAAAACTAAGATCATGGCATCTGGTCCCATCACTTCATGGGAAATAGATGGGGAAACAGTGGAAACAGTGTCAGACTTTATTTTTTGGGCTCCAAAATCACCACAGATGGTGACCGCA
>NW_011478594.1:26671-30952 GCF_000754665.1 Bison bison bison | reverse complement strand
AGATGGTGACTGCAGGCATGAAATTAAAAGATGCTTACTCCTTGGAAGGAAAGTTATGACCAACCTAGATAGCATGTTCAAAAGCAGAGACATTACTTTGTCAACAAAGGCCCATCTAGTCAATGCTATGGTTTTTCCAGTAGTCATGTATGGATGTGAGAGTTGGACTATAAAGAAAGCTAAGCACTCAAGAATTGCTGCTTTTGACCTGCTGTGTTGGAGAAGACTCTAGAGAGTCCCTTGGACTGCAAGGAGATCCAACCAGTCCATCCTAAAGGAAATCAGTCCTGAATATTCACTGGAAGGACTGATGCTGAAGCTGAAACTCCAATATTTTGGTCACATGATGCAAATAACTGACTCACTGGAAAAGACCCCGATGCTTGAAAAGATTGAAAGCAGAAAGAGAATGGGATGAGAGAGGATGAGATGGTTGGATGGCATGACTGACTCAATAGACATGAGTTTGAGCATGCTCCAGGAGTTGGTGATGGACAGGGAAGCCTGGCGTGCTGCACTCCATGGGGTTGCAAAGAGTTGGACATGACTGAGAAACTGATCTGAGGTGAAGCCACCAAGAAACTCCCTGGAGACATTCTGATTGTCACAGTTTGGGGGGTTGGTGTCACCCATATCTACTGAACATAGTTCATAGATGCTACACATGCAACAATGATTAAATTAAGAAAACCCTACAGTCACAGGTTAGCCCCCACACCCAGGCTGTTCCAGCCTAGGAGATCAGTAATGCCAAGGGTGGGAAATAACGGTCTATGTCTTCCTTTCCTGTCTCTCATATCGCAGACCATTCTTCCCAGATCTAATCCCCTACCATGCTGCTACCCGAAGCTCTCCCCACCCCTTTTCCCCCTCCACACCCCACCCTTCCCGTCCTATCATGAAAATCCCCAGCTTACCAGTGAGAAGCAGCAACACGGCCAGTGCAACAAAATCTGGGCACGTGGCCAGGAAGTAGGGCATATACGGAGAGAAAATTCCCTCTAACGCCTGAGAGATGTGGTTCCCAATCAGGCTGTCGAAGGTGTGGCTCCAGGCCTTGGCCACACTTGCAACAGCTGCAGCAGCAGCAGAAGGAACATTTGTTAACAAACCTAAATTGAAGCCCTCATGTGCCATAGGATATATTTTGGGGGAAAATTACAACATACTGATGCTGAGCAGGGCTCTGTGGGACTCTGGGCACAGAGGCCTTTTTGTCCCCCATTTCTTGTAGGCAAAACTCCAGCCTCCATGACCTTCCCTGAGTTCCAAAGGACAGATTCAAAGAGTTGCTAATCAAGGCAGGGAGGCCAAGAAACCACCTGAGGCAAGATTAAAGGGAACACGGAAGCTCATCAATATTAGGTGGTGTGTTGGTTGCTTTCCTGATGGTCCAGTGGTTAAGAATCTGCCTTGCAATGAAGGGACTCACGTTTGATTCCTGATCAAGGAACTAAGATCCCATGTGGCACAGAGCAACTAAACGCGAGCATCACAACTAGAGAGTCCATGCCCCACAATGAAAGATCCTGTGTGCTGTAGCTAAGACCTGACAGAGTCAAATAAATAAATATTCAAGAAAAGAAAGAAAGAAGGAAAAACTTCAAAAAAAATTAGGAGACCTGATTACCTGAGACTCTGCACATACCGTGAGCTTGTCAGGATAGCTCTGACTAGGAGCCCTGACTATATATTCTCTCCCTATTCCCCGGGGAGTGGGGACACTGTTATTAAGGCACTATCCTACTGTGTTCCCCATAAATAAAGCCACTCTCTCCTTCTCCTTCATGACTCTCTCTGTATTTCTGTTTGGTGTTGATGCACAGAGAGCCAAGATTTTGCATCAATACCTACTCTCAAAGAGTCTTCATGAGGTGGGGAGACTAGGTACAAATGATCACCAAATAGGGCAACTATTAACACATTAGCAGGTGTTCAACGTTATGTAAGAAAACAGTGAAGTGGGAACAGGAAAGATGGGAGACGAGGGTTGAAATCTTAAATCAAGTGGTAAAGGGAAATCCCATGAATGCAACAACTGAGCAGAGATGTCAATATAGTGAGGGGAGGAGCCTGTGGGACACACCTCCCTCTCACCCACTCTGGACAGTTCCCTTTCCTCTGGGTTCTTGGTCCATCATTTAAGGAAGCAGGAGAAAGCTGAGTAGAATGAAGTTGTGGAGTTTTCCTGACACTATTGCCCTCCTCCTCCTCCAACAAAGTGAAAGCACTTTCACAAAGTTCTCCTGAATGCCCGAAGACCCAATCCTCACTCCCAATTTCTGACCTCAAGCCCTACACCTTTTCCACCCATCTCACCAATCACATAAGCTAGTATGAGGTTCCAACCAGTGACGAAAGCCCACAGTTCTCCCACACTGATGTAGCTGTAGAGATGTGCAGAACCGGTCCATGAGACCCGTGTCCCAAACTCAGCATAGCAGAGCCCAGACAGCACAGAAGACAGGGCGGCCACCAAGAAGGAGATGACGATCGCTGGTCCAGCGATGAACATGGCCACTTCTCCCACCAGGATGTACACGCCGGCCCCCAGGGTGCTGGCCACACCCAAGACCACCAGGTCAAGGGTGTTCAGGTGACGGGCCTTGGGACTCTCAGACCCCTCAGTGGGCTTCAACTGTCGCCTTCGAAGCAGCTTCTGACCAAATTGGTGAACATCCTGACATCGCATCCTAGACAGAGTTGAGGAAGTAAGATCTGCTGAGAAAACAAGACACAAAGCCATCAAGAATGTTATCCACCCTTGGTCCTGGGAGTTTCACAGATGAACAGTGTGATGGGAACCAGGTGGTCAAACGACAATTGGCCAAGTTCTCCATCTGTGAGCTTTGGTTTCTTAAACATAAAGAAGGCTCTTAATATGATTCGAAGTTACTAGAAAGTTTGCTTAAAGAGAATTGAAGGTGAGAAGATTATGTCTCCCCCAAATGTCCCACTTTGGCACACAGGTTGCTTTAAGCTACAGTCAATTAAGACCCAGCAGACTCAGGAGAAGCTCCTTGTCTCTCCTTTAACTGCTCAAAATAATGTAGATTAGGAGACTTATGCCAGGAAGAGAGTCCTTTACCAGGAATAGCTTTTTATCTCAGAAAGACTTACCTGTCTGGAGCAGCAAATATTTGCTTCCCAAGCACTAGCTCTTCCCATCCTCCTGTGGGTTGTCTTCCTCCCTTTTGAAGCCTCAGATCCTTAACCCCTTCTCCTTAGCTCGGGGTGGGGGGGGGGCATATAAGCTTCAAATGCCTGTCTTTGAGCCTCTGAGTTTTCATGGGGCTCCAAAACATAACAAATTAAACTTGTTAATCTAACTTATGCCAATTTAATTATTAGAGCATTCAAAGCACCTGATAAAGGAAAGTTTTCTGCTCCTACAGAAGCAAAGGTTTCCAGCAAAGTGCCAGGCACAGAGTAGCTGCTTAGTTGGTATGAGTTGAGTGGATAAGAATGCTGACTTTTGAATAGAAATCCATCATTGGTTCAAATTTCACTCTGCTACATATTAGCTTATCTGATTCTGCACAAGCTACATACCACTGTTTGTCTTCCTGTACTCAATCTCTGGGTCAGGAAGTTCCCCAGGAGAAAGGAATGAAAACCCACTCCAGTAGAGTTGCCTGGAGAATTCCACAGGCAGAGGAGGAAGTGTCCATGGGGTCGTAAAGAGTTGGACAATACTGAGAGACAGAATGAGAAAAACTAGAGAACTCTTAAAGAAAATTAGAGATACCAAGGGAAGCTTTCATGCAAAGAGGGGCACAATAAAGGATAGAAATGGTATGGACCTAACAGAAGCAGAAGATATTGAGAAGAGGTGGCAAGAATACACAGAAGAACTGTACAAAAAAGATCTTCATGACCAAGATAATCACGATGGTGTGATCACTGACCTAGAGCCAGACATTCTTGAATGTGAGTCAAGTGGGCCTTAGAAAGCATCACTAAAAACAAAGCTAGTGGAGGTGATGGAATTCCAGTTGAGCTATTTCAAATCCTGAAAGATGATGCTGTGAAAGTGCTGCACTCAATATGCTAGCACATTTGGAAAACTCAGCAGTGGCCATAGGACTGGAAAAGGTCAGTTTTCATTCCAATCCCAAAGAAAGGCAATGCCAAAGAATGCTCAAACTACCGCACAATTGCACTCATCTCACATGCTAATAAAGTAATGCTCAAAATTCTCCAAGCCAGGCTTCAGCAATACGTGAACCATGAATTTCCAGATGTTCAAGTTGATTTTAGAAAAGGCAGAGGAGCCAGAGA
>NW_011478594.1:23924-26079 GCF_000754665.1 Bison bison bison | reverse complement strand
ATGAAATTAAAAGATGCTTACTCCATGGACGGAAAGTTATGACCAACCTAGATAGCATATTCAAAAGCAGAGACATTACTTTGCCAACAAAGGTCCGTCTAGTCAAGGCTATGGTTTTTCCAGTGGTCATGTATGGATGTGAGAGTTGGGCTGTGAAAAAAGCTGAGCACCGAAGAATTGATGCTTTTGAACTGTGGTGTTGGAGAAGACTCTTGAGAGTCCCTTGGACTGCAAGGAGATCCAACCAGTCCATTATGAAGGAGATCGATCCTGGGTGTTCTTTGGAAGGAATGATGCTAAAGCTGAAACTCCAGTACTTTGACCACCTCATGCGAAGAGTTGACTCATTGGAAAGGACTCTGATGCTGGGAGGGATTGGGGACAGGAAGAGAAGGGGACGACAGAGGATGAGATGGCTGGATGGCCTCACCGACTCGATGGACATGAGTTTGAGTGAACTCTGGGAGATGGTGATGGACAGGGAAGCCTGGTGTGCTACGATTCATAGGGTCACAAAGAGTCAGACATGACTAAGCGACCGAAATGAACTGATCGATTAACACTTTCACTTTCACGCCATAAAACAGGGAACTTTATTATCGTCATTATTCCCTCCCTTCTTTGATATGCTTGAAGTGATCCTTTAGGAGCCTGATGATCAGAGCTCAGACTCCACATATTTCTTCACCAAGGATCCTGAAACTTGTTATCTTCCTGTTTCATCAGTCACAAGAGTGACATGAAATAGGAACTCTGCTTTGCTGCCGAAGGAGATGGAATTTGTAGGAGGGACAGATTGTGGCCCAGCTCAGTCAAAGCATCAAACCAGAGTGGCCTCCCAACTGGAGGGAGGGACTAACCTTCATTCTGAATCAGAAATGACAGGACTCTGTTTCCTGCTCCTTTGGGGTGTGAAGTGTCCCCTCACTACACTGGTCTGCAGGGCTAGGATGACCCAGTGACCACAAGTTACTGCCATGGGATTTCTGTCTGTGATACTCCAAAGTCCAAGTTTAGCATTTTGGTTAAGAATAAACATTCAAAGAGCCAGGAAAGTATGGTTGGAATCTTGATACCACCTGTGCCTTTGAACAATTCATTTACTTCTCTGGTCCTCTGTTTCCTTCTTATTTAAACTGGCTGATGAACCGTGGTGCACAGTTAGTGGGAATGTAAAATGGTGCAGCTGCTATGGTGGTTCCTCCAAAAACTAAAAATGTGTTTACTATGTGATCCAGCAATTTCTCCTGTGGGTGTACAGCCAAGAGAACTGAAAATAGGATCTCAAAGAAATATTTGTACACCCATACTCATAGCAGCATTATTCACAATAGCTGAAAGTTGGAAGCAGCCCAAAGGTACATGCAGGAAGGAACAGATATACACAATGTGGTCTATAAATATTGGGATATTATTCAGCATGAAAAAGGCAGGAAGTTCTGGGCCATGCTACAATGTGGAGGGACCACTGGGACATTATGATAAGTGATTTCACAGTCACAGAATGACAAACATGTCTATTTCTTCCTGTGTGAAATTCCTAAAGCAGTCAAATTTAAAGGTAGAAAGAAAAAAATAGTTGTTTCTCCAGGGCTAGGGTGAAGGGAAAAACAGAGAGTTATTGCTAAAAGGGGACAGAGTTTCAAGTTTACAAGATGAGGAGAGTGCTGACAATTGGATGCACAACAATTTTAATATATTCAACATTGCTTAACTGTACACTTAAAATGGTTAAGATGGTAAATTTTATGTTATGTGTGTTTTACCACCACTTTCCTAATCTGCTGCCTGTGGTAAATAATAAAGCCAGCTTCACAGAGTTGCTGTTAGTAGCAAAACTCAACATGATATAATATAAGTTACCAAACAGTCATCCCTCAGGAATACCCACATCCGTGGGTGCTCAAGTTCCTCCTAGTCACCCCTACATCTGCAGACACAAAGAGAAGACAGTACAGTGAGGAGTGAAGTCAGTGGTGCACATGTCACATTCACTGTGTAAGCATAATTACTGTTTGTACATGAGTCAAAATAGTCTTATATGCAAGGACACTGATCCAGTCACTCCCCCTCCCCGGCACACACAACCCTTCTCTTTTCACCCGCATCTCTAGGTCCCAGCTCCTGCTTTCATCTGGAAAATGGGTCTCTCCAC
>NW_011478594.1:23673-23824 GCF_000754665.1 Bison bison bison | reverse complement strand
CACAGAAGACGGTAACCCAAGTCTTACTGGATCCTTGGAGCAGAGCCTGGAGCACTGGGTCAGTCAGGGAGGCTGAGGGTAAGCCGTGCAGGGCTAGAGCTGAGACATCTCCAGGAACCGAAGTGGGGAGTCCTGAGCACAGAAGACAGTC
>NW_011478594.1:17797-23523 GCF_000754665.1 Bison bison bison | reverse complement strand
ATGCCCTACTGCTGCTGCTGCTAAGTCGCTTCAGTCGTGTCTGATTCTGTGCGACCCCATGGACTGCAGCCTATCAGGCTTCTCCGTCCATGGGATTCTCCAGGCAAGAACACTGGAGTGCGTTGCCATTTCCTTTTCCAATGCATGAAAGTGGAAAGTGAAAGTGAAGTCGCTCAGTCGTGTCCGACTCTTAGCGACCCTATGGACTGTAGCCTACCAGGCTTCTCCATCCATGGGATTTTCCAGGCAACAGTACTGGAGTGGGGTGCTATGGTGTGTCCAAATCTTTGTGACCCCATGGACTGAAGCACATTAGGCTTCCCTGTCCATCACCAACTCCTAGAGTTGCTCAAACTCATATCCATTGAACTGGGGATGCCAACCAACCATCTTCTCCTCTGTAGTCGCCTCCTCCTCCTGCCTTCAGTCTTTCCCAGCATCACAGTCTTTTCCAATGAGTCACTTCTTTGCATCAGTTGGCCAAAGTATTGGAACTTCAGCTTCAGCATCAGTCCTTGCAATGAATATTCAGGACTGATTTCCTTTAGGATGAACTGGTTAAATCTCCTTGGAGTTCAAGGGACTCTCAAGAGTCTTCTCCAACACCACAGTTCAAAAGCATCAGTTCTTTGGCACTCAGCTTTCTTCATGGTCCAACTCTCACACACACACATGACCACTGGAAAAACCATAGCATTGACTAGATGGACCTTTATCAGTAAAGTAATGCCTCTGCTTTATAATATGCTATCTAGGTTGGTCATAACTTTCCTTCCAAGGAGTAAGTGTCTTTTAATTTCATGGCTGCAGTCACTATCTGTAGTGATTGTGGAGACTAAGAAAATAAAGTCTTTCACTGTTTCCATTGTTTCCCCATCTATTTGCCATGAAGTGATGGGGCTGGATGCCAGGATCTTTGTTTTTTGAATGTTGAGTTTGAAGCCAGGTTTTTCATTCTAGTCTTTCACCTTCATCAAGAGGCTCCTTAGTTCCTCTTCACTTTCTGCCATAAGGGTAGTCTCATCTGCATATCTGAGGTTATTGATATTTCTCCCAGCAATCTTGATTCCAGCTTGTGCTTCATCCAGCTCTGCATTTCACATGATGTACTCTGCATATAAGTTAAATAAGCAGGGTGATAATATACAGCCTTGATGTGTTTCTTTCCTAATTTGGAACTAGTCTGTTGTTCCATGTCCAGTTCTAACTGTTGCTTCTTGACCTGCATACATATTTCTCAAGAAGCAGGTCAGGTGGCCTGGTATTCCCATTTCTTCAAGAATTTTCCACAGTTTGTGGTGATCCACATAGTCAAAGACTTTAGGTGGTCAATGAAACAGTAGTAGATATTTTGTGGAATTCTCTTGCTTTTTCTATGATCCAATGAATGTTGGCAATTTGATCTCTGGTTCCCCTGCCTTTTCTAAATCAATTTGAACATCTGGAAGTTCTTGTTTCACACACTGTTGAAGCCTAGCTTGGAGAATTTTGAGCATTGCTTTGCTAGTATGTGAGATCAGTGCAATGGTGCGGTAGTTTGAAGGTTTTTTGGCTGTGCCTTTCTTTGGGATTGGAATGAAAACTGATCTTTTCCAGTCCTGTGGCCACTGCTGAGTTTTCCAAATTTGCTGGCATATTAAGTGCAGCACTTTCACAGCTGTGATCAAAACTATCCTCAAGAAAAAGAAATGCAAAAAGGCAAAAAGGTTGTCTGAGGAGGCTTACAAATAGTGAGAAACCAAGAGAAAGGCAAAGGAGAAGAGGAAAGATATATCCATCTGAATGCAGAGTTCCAAAGAATAGCAAGGAGAAATAGGAAAGCCTACCTAAGTGTTCAACGCAAAGAAATAGAGGAAAACAATAGAATGGGAAAGATCAGAGATCTCGTCTAGAAAATTAGAGATACCAAGGGAAAATTTCATACAAAGATGGGCACAATAAAGGACAGAAATGGTATGGACCTAACAGAAGCAGAAGATGTTAAGAGGAGGTGACAAGAATACACAGAAGAACTATACAAAAAAGATCTTCATGACCCAGATAACCACGATGGTGTGATCACTCACCTAGAGCCAGACATCCTGGGGAGTGAAGTGAAGTGGGCCTTAGGAAGCATCACTACGAACAAAGCTGGTGGAGGTGATGGAATTCTAGCTGAGCTATTTCTCCTCCACCGGTTCCTGTAAATTACCCTTCTCCTCTCTGTCTTGATGAATGTGATCACTCCAGATACTCCATTTAAGTGGAATCACAGAATATTTGTCCTTTCCTGTCATGTTTATTTCACTTAGAAGAATGAGTTCATGAGATTTCTTCATGTTGTAGTATGTGTTAGAATTCCCTTCCTTTTTAATGATAAATAATACTCTATTATTTGTGCTTGCCACATCGGTTCATCTATTTCTCAGTCAGTGGGCACATGGATTGCTCTCATGCTTTAGTTATTGCGAATAATGCTGCTGTGAACATGGGTGTACAAATATCTCTTCCAGAGTGTGCTTTCAGTTCTTCTGGGTATATCATCAGAGGTAGAATTGCTGGATCATGGGGTTCTAAGGTTTTTATCTGCTGGTGATGCAGAAAATGTTCACATATTGAGGGGAGGTCAATTTGGCTTATACATGGATCAGCCTGAACTTTTTGTGAACCAAGGCTGCATTGTCCAACCCTCACAGCTCATCTTCTTTAACCCCTGGGGTAAAGAACATCTATTTTTAGGATAAGGATGAGTAACTCCCTTCTCATGGGCTTCCCAGGTGGCTCAGTGGTAAAGAATCTGCAGGCCAAGCAGAAAACACCAGTTTGATCCCTGCATCGGGAAGATTCCCTGGAACAGAAAATAGCAACCCACTCCAGTATTCTTACCTGGAGAATCCCATGGACAGGGGAGCTTGGCAGGTTACAGTCCATGGGGTTGCAAAGGGTGAGACTTGACTTTGTAAACACACACACCACTAAGACAGGCTTACTGATTGATTCTGAAAGAATTGAAAGAATCCTGATTTTTTCAATTCTCAGAATACAGAAATCTCTCAGGGGGTTTCCGACTAAGTGAACATGAGTTTGAAGAAACTCCAAGAGATAGTGAAGGACAGGGAAGCCTGACGTACTGCAGTCCACGAGGTCGCAAAGAGTATGACATGACTTGGCAACTGAACAACAGCAACATGATTTTACAGAAATTCGGTAGCTAGTTTTTTCCACATTGTCCAATCTCTCTGTGCCTTAATAAAGTCTACCCAACCAGACCCATTGAACAAATGACAAAAGCCGTAAAGGTATAAATGCTTTAAAATATGCGATAGACCAGGCTCCAGCATTAGGCCATCCTAACTATAAATTACCATTTTCACTCTTTGCTCTTGAAGATAGAAGATTCCCCCTGAGCATATTAACTCAGAAACATGGAGACCCATATGGACCCATTGGCTATTCTGCACCCGGAGTTAGATTTGTAACCAAATGCAGGTTCAGCCACTTGCTGCTCAACAGACAATAAATCATGGGGCAAGCTTTCATTGAGAAGAAAGATGCTTTATTCAGAAAAGTCAGTGATCTGAGGGAAAGGTTGACTTGCATCCATGACAGTTCTGCTCAGCCATGACCATCTTTAAAGGGAAAAAATCTCAGCTAATCATTACAGCAGGAAGTCATGGTCATTTTTCCATTGCTGCAAGCCTGCTGACTTCTTGTTTTCTCCAGGACACTGTCTTGCTCGAGTGACCCACCTGCAACAAGAGATTCTCTTGCCCATGTGGTCCACCTGCATTTTAATAAGGGGAAGCTAGGGGAGGAAGTCAGTCATTCTTAAATCTTTTTTTTTTTTTGGCTACACCATTGGGCATGCAGGGTTTTGTTCCCCAACCAGGGGTCGAACCCATGCCCCCTGCACTGGGATCATGGAGTCTTAGCTACTGGACTGCCAGGGAAGTCCGTGGAGTATAACTCTTCAAATAATTCATTCTCACCGGAGTTTCCTTCCAATGAGGCAGTCTCTGTGTTCTTGTTAGAAATAAGTACAAGAAGGTGCGTCTGATGTGCCCATAATAATTTATTTATTCCTCTAGTTGCTGCTGACATTGTGGCACTTTGTTTGTGAAAATTCATCTTGCTGCACACTTATGAAGCACCCATTTATAAGAATACTTTTAAAAGTTTACCGAAAACTGCACAATGGTCCAGTCACTTTCTCCGAAAGCAACAAATACAGGGCTTTAGATGTCTCCACCTTCACACTCCATCAAGGCTCACAGTGTCCCTTGCACCAGCAGATCCTCCAGGGCATGGAGGGATTCCACGCAGCATCTACTTCCTGTGGTTAAGATGACTCAGCACCAGGGATGTTTTTGTCAAGAGTCTGGGAGGTGGAGGCTGGTGGCTGGTGGCTGTTGATGATTGTTCCCTGCCAGGCTGTGTCGGATCCCGTATCCAAAAAATATGAGAAATCCTAGTAGGGAAATGAGATGATAAGAAGGAAATCCAGGTGCTCACCTCACTTACAAATGCCCAGTAGACCTTCTATGGCATCTGATACAGTGTGGGGAGAAATTGTAGGAAGATGTTGGGTTCAGTCATTCAAAAACCTCTTTATCCCAGAAAGCAACTTACCAATTGCATTCCAGATGCCAAACAGGGCCCAGGTCCCAGAGGTCATCTGCATCATCAGGTAAACACTCACTAAGATGCTGACCAGTGGGAGGACAGGCAGAGCAGGGACCTGTGGGCAGAGTCAGTTCATCACTGAACACAGTCCAGAGGTCTGAAAGGGAGATCTTATCCCACGTGGGTGGGAGACTCCTGTCCTCCTCAGGCTGGGCATTCAGTGACTAACTAAGTTTGTGTATGCAAAGCCCTGAGTGTGGATCAGGGAAGAGTCCATTGGTTCCAGTAACTCCCCTCATTCCCTGTCCAGGAAAGGATATTTTGCCATCAAAGGACACAGATTCCATTCACCCAAGGTGGACACTTTGGACAAATAAGCTCACTTGCCCTGAATAGAAGAGGAGAGGGGTCCTGGGGCTGCCTCCAGATGATGATCATGACCCCAGTGGTGAGCAGCAGCAGCAGCACAGCCACTGTTGTGAGCACGGGGTCTCCAGAGAACACCTGGCTGGGCCACTGGGCCAGAATCAGGCTCAGGATGGTCAGCAGAAGAACTGCAAGGATCAAGGAGGAGAAGAACAGGCTGGACCCAGAAAACAAAGACGTCAGGACCTCGGGTAACATCCCTCACTGAAACCACCAATATCAGGAAAGGCCATCATATCTGCAAGACTCCTCCAGTGACAAAATACACACACTCACTCCATCCTGTCAAGTTCAAAATATGACCAAAGAGACTTCCCAGTGCTCACCAAGCAGGAGGGCACATCCACAGACAATCTGGGCAGATTTCTGGGTTGGGTGGTGCTGACAGGCAACCACAGACTCTTTAGAGTATTTGAGCTTCCTGCTTCAGGTTCAGAGTCCAAAGGATTTTCCTTGACTAGAGGCTTCATCTGAATTTTGTCTTCTATATTCTCATTCTTGCTTAAATTCCAGTCTGGCTGGTACCTGAATTCGAGATATTATAGGAATATTAACAGCAGTCCTTACTCATTCAAAAACAGGCATTCTAATGCACCACTTTCCTGCCTTAGGCAGAGCAGGAGTTTAGAAGGCCGAAGGAGGTGGCAGGTGGGGTCTTGGTGGGTGAAGCCAAGATGGCAGAGGAATAGGATGGGGAG
>NW_011478594.1:16629-17251 GCF_000754665.1 Bison bison bison | reverse complement strand
AGAGAGAGAACTATCCCGCGAAAAGCCGGAACCTAAGGCACTGCCGGCCTGCTCACAGAAGAAAGAACGAATACCAGAGGAGAGCTAGCAGGCTGCGGACCCAGCCATCCCCAGCTGGGGGCAGATGGGGGGCAGCCAGAGCTGGAAAGGGGCAATCTCGGCCCCAGACAGAGCATCCCCTACCAAACTGCGAACAGGCTTCCAGTTTCTAACCAAGACTTCCTGAGATTCTTGGAGGTTAACATCCGCCGGGAGGGTTGCAGCCAGAGATCAGCTCCCCAGAAAAGACATACCACACACCGGAGATGGGCGTGCCCCAGAAACCGAGCGGTTGGTGCCCGGGAGGTGATAAGACGCAGCACACCTTAGGAGAGTGCGCTCGCCAAGCACCTGGTCACCTGAGCTGCTTGGATTACGGAAGGGCACAAAACGCGGGCTCAACCGAGTCTGTGCCTTTGTGGAGTACCCGAGAACCTGAACCTGAGCTGCTTAGACCTGGGAAGTGCATGCAACCCGGGGCCCGCTCCCTGCACAGCAACCTGAAGCCTGAGCAGTGTAGACTGGGAAAGCACACACGCCGTGAGCAGGGGCAAACCCAGTTTGGCTGAGACACTGCTAGCAC
>NW_011478594.1:12146-16420 GCF_000754665.1 Bison bison bison | reverse complement strand
ATAAACACAGGGAACCGCTTTGGAAGTGACAGGTGCAACAGATTAAAATCCCTGTAGTTAACACCGACTGCACTGGAAGGGGCCCATACATCTTGAGAAGTATAATGGAACAAAGAACTATCTGGAACTGAACTGACCCCACACTGCCCGCAACAGCTCCAGAGAAACTCCAAGATATATTTTTACTATTACTATTATCATTTTTTTTGATTAAAAAAAATTTCCCCTTTTTAAAAATTCCTCTATTACTCCTTTAATTTTTATTTTTATAACCAACTATTACATCACAAAAAGAGATCCTATTTTTTAAGCAAACTTCCTATATATTTCTCATACATTTTGTGATTTTTTAAAAATAATATTGTATTCTTGAGAGTCTAACCTCTACTCTAGATTTTTAATCTTTGCTTTATGGTATTTGTTATCAATTTTGTACATTTAAGAATCCAATCTTCAGTACCCATTTTTACTTAGGAGTGTAATTACTGGCTTGATTACTTTCTCCCCCTTTTGACTCTCCTTTTTCTCCCCCAGGTCACCTCTATCTCCTCTCTCCCGTTTCTCTCCTCAACCCAACTCTGTAAATCTCTGTGTGTGTTCCAGGCTGTTGAGAACACTTAGCAAACAGAATACGGCCTAAATCTATCTCTCCTTTTGATTCCCCCCTTTCTCCTCCTGCTCACCTCTATTTCCTTCCTCCCTCTCCTCTTCTCTGTGTAACTCCATGAACCTCTCTGAGGGTTCCAAACTGTGGAGGGCACATAGGGAATTGATTACTAGCTAGATTGCTCTCTCCCCTTCTGATTCCCCCTCTTCTCCTTCTTGTCACCGCTATCTCCTTCCTCCCTCTTCTCTTCTCTGTGTAACTCTGTGAACCTCTCTGAGAGTTCCAGACTGTGGAGAACACATAGGGAATTGTTTACTGGCTAGCTTGCTCTCTCCCCTTTTGATTCCCCCTTTTCTCCTCCTGGTCACCTCTATCTCCGTCCTCCCTTTCCTCTTCTCCATGTAACTCTGTGAACCTCTCTGGGTGTCCCTCACTGTGGAGAAACTTTTCACCATTAACCTAGATATTTTATCATCAGTGTTGCATGGATGGAGAAGTCTTGAGGCTACTGTAAGAATAAGACTGAAAACCAGAGGCAGGAGGCTTAAGCCCAAAACCTGAGAACACCAGAGAACTCCTGACTCCATGGAACATTCATTGATAAGAAATCATCCAATAGCCTCCATACCTACACTGAAACCAAGCACCACCCAAGAGCCAAAAAGTTCCAGAGCGAGACATACCATGCATATTCTCCAGCAATGCAGGAACATAGCCCTTAGCATCAGTATACAGGCTGCCCAAAGTCACACCAAACCCATAGACATCTCAAAACTCACTACTGGACACTTCATTACACTCCAGACAGAAGAAATCCAGCTCCACCCACCAGAACACCGACACAAGCTTCCCTAACCAGGAAATCTTGACAAACTGCCCGTCCAAGCCTACCCACAGAGAGGAACCTCCACAATAAAGGGGAACAACAAACTGCCAGAATACAGAAAGTCCACCCCAAACACAGCAATCTAAATAAGATGAAAAGGCAGAGAAATACTCATCAGGCAAAGGAACATGATAAAAGCCCACCAAACCAAACCACAGAGGAGGAAATAGGGAGTCTACCTGAAAAAGAATTCAGAAAAGTGATAGTAAAAATGAACCAAAATCTTGAAAACAAAATGGAGTTACAGATAAATAGCCTGGAGACAAGGATTGAGAAGGTCCAAGAAATGTTGACCAAGGACCTAGAAGAAATAAAAAAGAGTCAATCAATAATTAATAATGCAATAAATGAGATAAAAAACACTCTTGAGGGAACCAACAGTAGTTTAAAGGAGGCAGAAGATAGGATAAGTGAGGTAGAAGATAGAATGGTAGAAATAAAAGAAGCACAGAGGAAAAAAGAATTAAAAGAAATGAGGACACCCTCAGGGACCTCTGGGACAATGTGAAACTCCCCAACATTCGAATCATAGGAGTCCCAGAAGAAGGCAAAAAGAAAGGCCGTGAGAAAATACTTAAAGAGATAATAGTTGAAAACTTTCCTAAAATGGAGAAAGAAATAGTCACCCAAGTCCAAGAAACCCAGAGAGTCTCAAACAGGATAAACCCAAGGCAAAACACCCCAAGACACATATTAATCAAATTAGCAAAGATCAAACACAAAAAATAAATATTAAAAGCAACAAGGGAAAACAACAAATAGCACACAAGGGGACTCCCATAAGAATAACAGCTGATCTTTCAATAGAAACTCTTCAGGTCAGAAGGGAATGGCAGGACATACTTAAACTGATGAAAGAGAAAAACCTAAAACCCAGATGACTGTACACAGCAAGGATCTCATTCAAATATGAAGGAGAAATCAAAAGCTTTACAAACAAGCAAAAGCTGAGAAATTCAGCACCACCAAACCAGCTCTTCAACAAATGCTAAAGGATCTTCTCTAGATAGGAAACACAGAAACAGTTTATAAACTCGAACCCAAAACAATCAAGTAAATGGCAATGGGATCATACTTATCATAATTACCTTAAATGTAAATGGGTTGAATGTCCCAACCAAAATACAAAGACTGGCTGAATGGATACAAAAGGAAGACCCCTATATATGCTGTCTACAATGCTGCTGCTGCTGCTGTGTACAATAGACCCACCTAAAAACAAGGGATACATACAGACTGAAAGTGAGGGGCTGGAAAAAGATACTTCATGCAAATGGAAACCAAAAAAAAAAAAATTCAGGAGTAGCAATATTCATATCAGATAAAAAGACTTTAAAACAAAGGCTCTGAAAAGAGACAAAGAAGAACACTATATAATGATCAAACGATCAATGCAAGAAGAAAATATAACAATTATAAATATATATGCATTCAACACAGGAGCACCACAATATGTAAGGCAAATGTTAACAAGTATGAAAGGGGAAATTAACAGTAACACAATAATAGTGGGAGACTTTAATACCCCACTCATACCTATGGATAGATTAACTAAACAGAAAATTAACAAGGAAACACAGACTTTAAAGGACACAATGGACTAGTTAGGCCTAAATATCTGTAGGACATTTCACCCCAAAACAATGGATTTCACTCTTTTCTCAAGTTCACATGGAACTTTCTTGAGGATAGATCACATCCTGGGCCATAAATCTAGCCCTGGTAAATTCAAAAAAATTGCAATTATTCTAAGCATCTTTTCTGACCACAATGAGGTAAGATTAGATGTCAAATACAGAGGAAAAAAATTTTAAAATTCCAACATATGGAGGTTAAACAATACGCTTCTGAATAACCAACAAATCATAGAAAAAATAAAAAAGAAATCAAAATATGCATAGAAATGACTGAAAATGAAATCACAACAACCCAAAACCTATGGGACACTGTAAAAGCAGTGCTAAGGGGAAGGGTCATAGCAATACAGGCTCACCTCAAGACACAAGAAAAAAGTCAAATAAATAACCTAACTCTACACCTAAAGCAGCTAGAAAAGGAAGAAATGAAGAACTCCAGGGTTAGTTAAGCAAAGAAATCTTAAAAATTAGGGCAGAAATAAATGCAAAAGAAACAAAAGAGACCATAGCAAATATCAACAAAGCTAAAAGATGCTTCTTTGAGAAGGTAAATAACATTGACAAACCATTAGCCAGATTCATCAAGAAACAAAGGAGGAAGAATCCAATCAACAAAATTAGAAATGAAAATGGAGAATCACTGTAGACAATACAGAAATACAAAGGATCATAAGAGACTACTATCAGCAACTATATACCAATAAGATGGAGAGCTTGGAAGAAACGGGCAAATTCTTAGAAAAGCATAACTTTCCAAAACTGAACCTGGAAGAAGTATAAAATCTTAACAGACCCATCACAAGCATGGAAATTGAAACTATATTCAGAAATCTTCCAGCAAACAAAAGCCCAGATGGCTTCACAGCTGAATTCTACCAAAAATTTAGAGAAGAGCTAACACCTATCCTACTCAAACTCTTCCAGAAAAGTGCAGAGGAAGGTAAACTTCCAAACTCATTCTATGAGGCCACCACCACCCTAATACCAAAACCAGACAAAGATGCCACAGAAAAAGAAAACTACAGACCAATATCATTGATGAACATAGATGCAAAAATTCTTAACAAAATGCTAGCAAACAGAATCCAACAATATATTAAAAAGATCACACATCATGACCAAGTGGGATTCATCCCAGGGATGC
>NW_011478594.1:3934-9803 GCF_000754665.1 Bison bison bison | reverse complement strand
AAAAAAAAAAAAAAAAAAAAAACCTAAAGAGGATGAACTGCCACTGAGTATTTAGGAACATAAGAGCCCCAGTCAGGGTGCAGTGGAGTCTCACCTGAGGACAAGGACAAAAAACACCACCAAGGAGTAAACCATCAGGTGTCCAACCGACATGAGCTCCACCAGATTACTGAACTCAAAGAGCAACGCCATGATCCCTAGAATGAGGGCACAAACGAGGTGGGGGTCGACAGTGAAAAAACACTGGACGTACCCAGATAAGGAACGGGATCAAAGGAGGAGTGGGTTCTGTTGCTCACCTGCGAGAATTCCAGACGACACGGTGGCCATGATAGGGGTCTTCGTGCGGGCATGGGTCCGGGCAAGTCCTCGGAAAAGGAGCCTGCCCTCTGCCATTTCCTGGATCATCTGAGGCACGGGGAACAAGGAGCTCTGCAGTCTGGAAGGGACAGTGGGAACATGGGTGGGGATGTTGAGAAGCAGGAGAGACCAGGGCTCTGGCTCCCTAGTCTACCTCGGTAAGGGGTCTTTCCCTCTCGTCCCTCATTGCCAAGGGCTGAAACACCTGAGCATCTGACAGTTCATGGAGAGAAGGCCTTGACACTGACTTGTATAAAAGAAAACAGAGGATGACAACAGCCACGACATATCTGGCAGGGCCCCACCCAACATGGAGGAAAGCCAGCGGAAAGGGGCTGTCAGGTTGAATTTGGTAGTAGGGCACCATGAGGGTGAGAGTCGCTGAGACACCAAAATATGCCAAAAACCAGGTGAAGACCGTGGTCATGATGCTGATGGGGATGGAGCGATGAGGATTTGGGGCTTGTTCCCCTGCAGGGTGGGCAAATATCTCGGGTTAGGAAAACACTGATGGCACAGCAGAAAATCCACTTTCTTCTTCAACTTTCAAAAGGTTTTCAAAATCTTCTATCAACCCCTATGCCCAAGGGCAGCCCATCCCCCTGATGGGACACACAATGACCCAGTTACCTTTAGTGACAATGTCATCAAAACCCACAAATGAGTAGAAACATAGAGCTGCTCCATGGAGAATTCCATCATAGTCGAAGGGCACAAACCCTCCAGAACCCAGAGGGCCCAAGCTACAGTGAAAGAAGAAGCAAGAAAGACCATGAGGGGGGTGTGTTCAGTCATCTCTACGGGACTTCACAGTCAATGCCACAAGACCTGGGCTCCAGGACCTCGTTATCCAGATCCACCAGCCCAGATCTCTTTAGTCCTCGCCAGATTCCCAGCTCTGCACCAGCCCCAACAAGCATGACAAGGACCAAAAGCACCTTCCTGACCTATAGATGTCACCGGATTCAGACGTGTTCAATGTGTAGTCCTGTTCCATGAGCTTCCAATTGTGCAGGTCTCCCTTAATGAAGCCAGAGAGGATGATGAAGCTGAGAACCAAAAGGTTGATGCCTGTGGATATTTTTCCAACCAGGACTGACTCAGGAGCTCCCAGAACCAGTACTCCTGTGGGAAAGATGGAATATGAGACATTCCAAGATAGCCAAATCAAATCCATAGACATAGAAAGCAGACTAGTAGTTGCCAGAGGTTAGGGGGCTGTGAGATTAAGATGGATAGTCTGTCTTTGCTCACTGGGTACTGGGTTTCATTTTGCTATGATGAAAATGTTTGAAGCTAGATAGGTGATTGTTATATGTCTCGAATGCCCTAAGTACCACTGAATTGCATACTTTAACATGGTTAGTTTCTTACTGTGGCCGTTATCATATAACATGGGCTAAATCACTCAGTCGTGTCCGACCCCTTGACCCATGGACTGTGGCCTGCCAGGTTCCTCTGTCCATGGAGTTTTCCAGGCAAGATTACTGGAGTGGGTTGCCATTTCCTACTCCAGTCACATAATATACACATCTATCAAATCATCATGATGTTCACCTTCAGCTTACATAATATTGTATGTCAATTATATATCAATAAGGCTAAGGAAAAATAATAAAATGGCCAATTTTATTCTATGTTAATTTCCTCCCAATTGAAAAAAGTCTCAGTAGAGAGGAAGAAACTTGTCACTCTAAGTAAATGATTCTCAGCTGGGGGTGATTTGGGTCCCCAAGGGACATTTGGCAATGTCTGGAGACATCCCGATTGTCACAATTTGGGAAATATGAATCACAGGTGTTTAGTGAATGAAGTCCAAAGATGCTACACACCTGACAGTGATTGATTAAGAAAATCCTGCAATGCCTGCATCACGCCCCAACACCAAAGGCTGTTTCGGCCTGGAAGGTCAGTAATGCCAAGGGTGGGAAACAATGCTCTACATCTTGACTTCCTGTCTTTCGTATCCCAGACCCTAATTTCTAGTTCCCACAGTTCCTCCACCTCACACCTTTCCCACCCTAGTTCCCCCACTGCCCCAAATCCCAGTTTCCCCTTCCTAACTTGGATCCCTGTCTCACCTGTAAGCAACAGCACCAGGGACAAGGCGACAAAGTCTGGATACTTGGTCAGATAGTAGGGCATATATGGAGAGAAAGTTCCGTCTAGGGCCTGAAAGATGTGGTTCCCAATCAGGCTGTCGAAGGCGATGCTCCAGGCCCTGGCCACGCTGCCCGTGACTGCAGCAGAATGAGAAGGAACATTCATTGACAAATATAAATTGGACCCCCGTATAAACCAAGACCCCTTCGTGGATCACAGCCTTGTCATGGTGAAGGGCTAGCATAGCTCAATAAAACTATGAGCCATGCCATGCAGGACCACTCAAGACGGACGGGTCACAGTGAAGAGTTCTGACAAAACATGGGCCACTGGAGAAGGAAATGGCAACCCACTCCAGTATTCTTGCCAGGAGGACCCCATGGACACCATTAAAAGGCAAAAAGTTATGATGCCTGAAGAGGAGGACCCCAGGTTAGAAGGTGTCCAACATGGGAAAGGTTGAAGGTAAAAGGAGAAGGGAGTGGGAGAGGATGAGATGGTTGGACAGCATCACTGACTCAGTGAACATGAGTTTGAGCAAATTCCAGGAGATAGTGGAGGACAGAGGAGCCTGGCGTGCTGTAGCCCATGGGGTTGCAAAGACTTGGACACAGTTTAGTGATGGAAAAACAACAACAAATACACAAAGTCATGTATGTTGGGAAACAAATACAAAATACCAAATCTCAGATAGCTTCTTTTCATGGGGTGGGGGAAATAGACCCAGATAATTCTAAAATATATTAACTATTTAATGTTAGTGGGAGATCAAAGTTATGCAAGAAAACAGGGAAGTGGGAGCAAGAGGTCTGGGTGATGAGGATTAAAATTTAAGTTCAAATGCTAATGGAAACTGTATAAAGGCAACCGCTAAGCAGAGACTTCAGTATCGTGAGGGGATAAGCCTGTGGGCCATGCCTCCCTCTCACCCACTCCCTACAGTGCCCTTTCCTCTGGGTTCTTGGTCCATCATTTAAGGAAAGCAGGGGAGAGCTGAGAAGAATGAAGTTGTGGACCTTTCCTGACGTTATTTCCCTCCTCCCCTCACAGAATGGATGACACAGTTCTCATGCACGACCGAAGACCCAAACGCCTGCTCCTGGTCTCTCGAACTTCAGCCCCACACCTACCCCACACCCATCCCCTCACCAATGACATAGGACAGTATGAAGTTCCAGGCAATGACGAAAGCCCACAGTTCTCCCATGCTGATACAGCTGTAGAGATACACAGAACCGGTCCACGAGACCCGTGTCCCAAACTCGGCATAGCAGAGCCCAGACAACACAGAAGACACAGCGGCCACCAAGAAGGAGACGAGGATCGCTGGTCCAGTGATGAACATGGCCACTTCTCCCACCAGGATGTACATGCCAGCCCCCAGGGTGCTGGCCAAACCGAAGGCCACCAGCTTCAGGGTGTTCAGAGGAGCCGTGGGACTCTCAGAAATCTCAGTGGGCTCCAGCAGCTGCCTGCAGACCAGCTTCTGACCGAACTGGTGGAGTTCCTGACACTGCATCCTGGATGGAGTTGAGGAGCTGTGATCTGCTGAGGAAACAAGACGTGAAGCCATCAGCAAGTTCCACCTGCCCTTGGCCCTGGGAGTCCAATTCCATGGAGCAGTGGAGTGATGAGGGGGCAGGTGGTAAAAGGACACTTGGGACAAGGTCTCCATCTCTGAGCTTTGGTTTCTTCAAACACAAAGAAATCTTCTCACATGTTTCAAAGTTACTGGAAAGGCTTTTTAAAGAGAAGTGACGTGGAGAGGATTAGGTCTCCCCCCAAATTGCCACTTGGAATATGGATTGTTTGGTGTGTGTATATGCTCACTCCTCTCTGACTCTTTGAGACCCTGTGGACTGCAGCCTGCCAGGCTCCACTGTTGTGAGATTCTCCAGGCAAGAATGCTGGAGTGGGTTGCCATGATCTCTCCCAGGTGATCTTCCTGACCCAGGGATCAAACCTGAGTCTCCTGTGTCTCCTGCATTGGCAGGTGGACTCCTTACCACTGAGACCCCTGGGAAATCCTTGGATTGTCTTGAGCTGAAGGCAATTAAGACCCGCAGACTCAGGAAATGCTTTCTGTCTCTCCCTTAACTGCTCAAATATACATGTACAAGCACAAACATAATCCACTTATTGTTCCACAATATATATACTTTTTTAAAAAATTGAAGGTTTATGGCAACTGTATGTTGTCAGATGATGGTTAGCAATTTTTCTTTTTACAAATACAGTGTCCTAAAATTACAGAATCTGAAGGAATAAGGAAACCTGGAGCCTGAAAGGCTACAGTCAAAGGTATTGCAAAGAGTCAGACAAGACTGAGCGACTAAACAAGAACAACAGGATTGGCGAAGCTTGGGTTCCCCCAAGAGTTGGGAGAAGTTAGAAGGGGGTCATTTAGAATGTCAGGAGAGTTAACCTCAGTCCATTTACCTATTTTGTGGCAACAAAGATCTAATTATAAGATAGCATTATAATCTAGAAACCCAAGTTTTAGGCCACTTTCCAACCCCCAACTTAAATAAAGGCCAGACATGGTTAAAACAAACCCGAGTTTTCCTTTTTTGGCCCATCTGGCTTTTGAAGGGAATCCTCCCGGGTTGAGCTTCCCTGGGGGCTCAGACAGTAAAGAATCTGCCTGCGGTGGAGGAGACACAGATTTGATCCCTGAGTGGGGAAGATGCCCTGGAGAAGGGAATGGAAACCCACTCTAGTATTCTTGCCTGGAGAATCACACGGAGAAGAGCCTGGTAGGCTCCAGTCAACAGGGTCACAAAGAGTCGCACATGACTTAGTGACTAAACAACAGCTACAACAAAGTGGGAGCAATTTGGTGGCTGTGGTGGTAGGTGCTGTGCCTTGATTCCAGGCATAGTTCCCCCAAAGTTGATGAGAGAGCTCTGCTTGGGTGAGGGACAGGCTGGGGATTGTCATTTAGGCAGAATGGGAGAAATGGGGAGAGGGGCAAGAAAAAGATAACTGGGGCTCCTTCATTGAGCAGGCCTAGATTACCCCTGCAGGTCTTAGAAAGAGAACAAAGCAGAGAGTGAGAGCAAGTTCTCCTGTGAGAGAGAGTCAGAAGTCTCCAGCCAGAAGTTTGGGGAGACCTGCAGTTTACCTTGAAATCCTGGGTTTCACCCGCAAATGATCTCGGAGAGAGAGAGAGCCGTGAGTGCTGGCTTAGTTCTCTGCCCAAGAATTGTGCTTGAGTACTCTGTATGAAAACCAGGACCCCTAGTCGCCAGCACATCGGAGACTAGAAACAAGGTTCTCCTGGTTCTGCTGCTGCTGCTGCTAAGTCGCTTCAGTCGTGTCCAACTCTGTGCGACCCCATAGACAGCAGCCCACCAGGCTCCCCCGTCACTGGGATTCTCCAGGTAAGAACACTGGAGTGGGTTCC
>NW_011478594.1:0-2158 GCF_000754665.1 Bison bison bison | reverse complement strand
GTAGACTTAAGCCATGAGAATGGATGTCTGATATCACATTGTATAAAATTTTCTTGTTGCGTACATTAGTCACTCAGTCATGTCTGACTGTTTTGTGGCCCCATGGACTGTAACATGCCAAGTTCCACTGTCCATGGGGTTTCCCAGGCAAGAATACTGGAGAGGGTTGCTATTTCCTCCTTTAGGGGATCTTCCTGTCCCAGGGGTCAAACCCACATCTCCTGCTTTGGCAGGCAGGTTCTTTACCACTGATGCACCAGGGAAGCCCAGTAGACAACCCCAACTGACAGGCAGTCTCTTCCTGTTATGATTCATGAGAGAGTCACTCAGGTCCACCTCTGCTGCTTTCTCCCCACCCTCTCATCTTTTCAACATAATTTCCCATGTTTTTAATTCATCTCACGGTGACTGCGGTAACTGTCAGAGGTATGCTCACATTCCTGTTCTTTTTCCTTTTTCATTCAACAGTTACCCTGTGTTTCCAAGTGAGCATCCTGATCATTATCCCTCCCCAACTTCCCTGCCCTCTGACCTCTATCTCTCAAATACTAACATCTTTTCATTTTTATGTACTTCCAAAAGTGTCTGAAATTGTTACTCAATTCTATAACCATCGCTGAGTTTGGGTGCTTTGTATTTACATTATATGTGAATATTTTATATTGATGTTGAGTTCACTGTGACCTGTAATTCACAGTGGATAACCTGCCTCTCCTCACACCTACTCCACCCCTCCAGGGTTCAGTATGTTAGTCCTCCCATCTGTGCCTCCTCTTCCTGCCTGTTTTCTGTCTCAGATGGAAACACTTCTTTGTCTCACTCTATTTCTCTCTTGCCTTCTGCCCCCTCCCCGATGCATCCTGATTTTGACATGAATTCATCACTGTGCCTTAGACCAGTGGGTTTCCTTTCTTGGTTGCATTTGGAAACCAATCCAAATCCCAAAGCCAGGCTAGCCGTGACAGAAAGGAAACTAAATCACAGGGGAGTCGAGAGAAAATCATGTGACCTGGGAAGAGGATGAAAAAATTCCCAATCTCGGTATCATCAAAGATTCTTCCATTATGAGGGGACCCTCTCAGGAACACAAATACACACACACACCACGAGTTTTCTCCATTATCTTGTAAACGGAAGGAATCTAGAAATAAATGTAGTTTTTTCGTGTTTGTTGATATTCTTACTTTTTGGACTTCCCTGGTGGCACAGTGGATGAGAATCCACCAGCTAATGCAGGGTACATAGATTCGATTCCTGGTCTGGGAAGATCCCACGTGCCATGGAGCAACTAAGCCTGTGCTCCACAACTACTGAGCCTGTGCTCCACAACTACTGAGTCTGTGCTCCACAATAAGAGAAGCCACCGCAAGAAGCATGCACACCAAAGCAAAGAGTAGCCCCCTCACCACAACCAGAGAGAAAGCCCACATGCAGCAACTATAACCTAGTGCGGCCAAGATTTTAACAGTTTTTAAAAAATCAAATGTTTTGTAAAATTTGCCAGTGAAACTATCTTGTTTTTGTGTTGAGAGGTTTCTGATCACTGATTTAACCTCCTTAGTTGTTTGTTATTCGTATTGTTTATTTTAGCCTGACTTTGTCTTGATATGTTGGATGCTTCTAAAAATTTGGTCTGTTTCTTCTAGGTTATCCAATTTGTTGGCATATAGTTTTTCATAGTAGTTTCTTATAAGACTGTCTATATTTAAAGTACCATTTATAATATCTCCTCCTTTCTGATTTTATTCATTTGAGTGTTCTCTTTTTAAAATTATTTTAAATTATTTATTTTAATTGGAGGCTAATTACTTTACAGTATTGTAGTGGTTTTTGCCATACACTGACATGAGTCAGCCACGGGTGTATTGCTTCACAATGTTGTGTTAGTTTCTATGACACAAAGAAGTGAATCAGCTCTGTTGCTGTTCAGTCACTCAGTCGTGTCTGACTCTGTGCCACCCCATGAACTATAGCCCACCAGGCTCTTCTGTCCATGGGATTCTCCAGGTAAGAATACTGGACTGGGTTGTTATTTCCTTCTCCAAGGAATCTTCCCAACCCAGGGATCAAACTGGCATCTCCTGCATTGGCAGGTGGATCCTTTACTGCTGAGCCACAAGGGAAGGAAGCCCAGTGAATAGCTATATGTATACATATG
>NW_011478593.1:13763-14935 GCF_000754665.1 Bison bison bison | reverse complement strand
CTTGGACTGCAAGGAGATCAAACCAGTCTATCCTAAAGGAAATCAACCCTGAACATTCATTGGAAGCTCTGATGCTAAAGGTGAAACAACAATACTGTGGCCACCTGATGCAAAGAACTGACTCATGTGAAAAGATCCTGTTGCTGGAAAAGACTGATTGTGATTGAAGGAGGAGAAGGAGGCACTCAAGGATAAGATGTTTGAATAGCATAACTGACTCAGATATGAGTCTGTGCAACTTTAATAATGATATAATATTAACATAATGTTTATATACAGTCAAATACTTCAATATTAGAAGCATCAACATTCTCTAACAAATCAGTGAAATATAGGGAAATAACATGTGTCACTTAATACTTATTTTAGACAAAACAACTGTAATTTCATCAAACATTTTTTAAAATGTACTTGTCAGAGCTGCTAATTATACTTTTCATTCCTCTTTGAATATACTCGTGTGTTATTCTTCTTAAATTAATACTCCAAAATAAAAGCTATACCAAAAAAAAAAAGAATCAATATAGTAAAAATGAGTATACTACCCAAAACAATCTATAGATTCAAAGCAATCCCTATTAAGCTACCAATAGTATTTTTCACAGAACTAGAACAAATAATTTCACAATTTGTATGGAAATACAAAAAACCTCAAATAGGCAAAGCAATCTTGAGAAAGAAGAATGGAAGTGGAGGAGTCACCCTGCCTGACTTCAGGCTCTACTACAAAGCTACAGTCATCCAGACAGTGTAGTACTGGCACAAAGACAGAAATATAGATCAATGGAACAAAATAGAAAGCCCAGAGATAAATCCACGCACCTATGGACACCTTATCTTTGACAAAGGAGGCAAGAATATACAATGGAGAAAAGACAATCTCTTGAACAAATGGTGCTGGGAAAATTGGTCAACCACTTGTAAAAGAATGAAACTAGAACACTTTCTAACACCACAACAAAAATAATCTCAAAATGGATTAAAGATCTAAATGTAAGACCAGCAACTATAAAACTCCTAGAGGAAAACATAGGCAAACACTCTCTGACATAAACCACAGCAGGATCCTCTATGACCCACCTCCCATAATATTGGAAATAAAAGCAAAAATAAACAAATGGGACCTAATTAAAATTAAAAGCTTCCTCACAACAAAGCAAACTATAAGCAAG